>NC_057812.1:54243145-54248477 GCF_018294505.1 Triticum aestivum | reverse complement strand
TAGAAATGTTAGAATTGTTAGAAATTTTTCTGTTTTTTAGTTATAGAAATAGTTATAGAAAAGTTAGAATTGTTAGAAATTTTTCTGTTTTTTAGAAATTGTTAGAAATTTTTCTGTTTTTTAGAAATAGTTAGAAATGTTAGAATTGTTAGAATAGTTAGGAATGTTAGAATTGTTAGAAATTTTTCTGTTTTTAGTTATAGAAACAGTTATAAAAAAGTTAGAATTGTTAGAAATTTTTCTTTTTTTAGTTATAGAAATAGTTATAAAAAAGTTAGAAATTTTTCTTTTTTTAGTTTTAGAAATATTAGAAATGTTATAGAAATGTTAGTTATATAGAAATGTTAGAAATTTTAGTTATCAAAATCCAATCATTAAAAAAATGTTACTTTTTGCGGGCATATAGCTAGTATTTGTTCTCGATGATGCCCGGCCCGCATCCTCGCCGTCGACCCGTCCGCGATGACGTCCGACTGACCCATGTCCGGGACTGGGCTCCGCCGGGTTGGCACTGGGAGGTGCTACCTGGAGGGGCGCGCCGCTTGATGAGGAACCCGGCCCCGGGTCCCGTCGTCGACCCTGATCTCATTTGGTGGCGTTCGCGTGGGCCAGTTTCGGTGCGGAGGAAGCCGGCCCCGCTGGAGGTGGTATGTCGCCGTGTCAGGGAGGAGGACGAGCACGTCCATCGCTACATGGTTGCGTTAGAGGGCGGCAGGTTCTCCAATACCTGGCAGTTTCTTCAGGGATCTCACTTCAGCTATGATCCTGTGAGGGTTCCTTCTCTTTGGGTGTCCACCGCCCGCGCTGCAGGAACCGCGAGTGTCCTAGATTCTTCTGTAGTATTCGATCTTTATTAGCTACCTAGCCAGTGATGTACTCGATATATAATATTCAAGACGATGTATTCGAGATTATATATTATTCGAGACGATGTATTTGAGATTATATCTATTATTCGAGACGATGTATTCGAGATTATATCTATTATTCGAGACGATGTATTCGAGATTATATCTATTATTCGAGACGATGTATTCGAGATTATATCTATTATTCGAGACGATGTAATTTGAATACTAAATTGTTTTATATTTCTTTTGGCATAGTTAAATAAAAGCTATGGCGGACAATACCAACAGAGAGGGAGAACAGACCATGTTCGATATAATACGCGGGCCAGATGATGATCAGAATGAAGAAGATTATGACGGCTCCGAATTTCTAAACAACACCGGAGAGGGTGATACGATATTCGATCGCGACGACCGAGTTGATGAAGTCATGAACTACGATTATGACAACACCGGAGAGGTATATATATTTATATAAGCAGGCATCTCGTGATCATCACATGTTTTAAATGAGTTGAAGATATATTAAAGAATCGATCTTTCTTCTTTCAGCCATCCGGATCGAGCAAATCTTCAGGCAAAAGGACGAAACGAGGCCCGAACAAAAAGTTAAAGGAGGGCGTAAAGTATAATATCGAGGCAATCAAACGTAATGGCAAACCATTAGTGCCTAAGAAGATTGCGGACAAGTTCGTTCGTCAGTGCGCAGTTCTTGTGAAGGACCAACTCCCGATCTCCCTTCAAGAATGGAGAAAGCCAGCAAAGCCACGTCCAGATCTTACTTTTGTCGATGACAGACAAAAAAGTCTGCTTTGGGATACTCTCATGGAACATTTCACCCTACCAGATCATTTCACAGAAGCAGATGTGCAGAAAGTCAAGGACGCTGCTCTTAGGAAGATGGCGGTTGCATTCAAGAACCACAAGAATCGTGAATGGGACAAGTACGTCAAGGGAGGAAGGAAGACTCCAGTATTCGAGGGAACACTAGAGAATCAAAGTGCTCATTGGGACGATTTCATGAAATTCAAGGATTCAGAATTATCTAAGGAACGGTCAAGAATAAACAAGGCCAATGCCGCAAAAAAGGATAAGTTCCATAAGCTGGGGCCAGGTGGCTATGTGGTGGGAATGCCTAAGTGGGATAAGTCTGAGAAAGAGATGCTGGATGCAAGTGTCACTCCAGAAACATTGAGCTGGCCCCCCAGGTGCAGGACTTGGTTCTATGCGCATGGGGGGAGTTGGACCCGAAGACAGGCAAAGTTTCCAAGAAGGCATGTCTGGACGGAGCCGAAGATAAGCTACTTGTTGCAATAGAAGAGGCTCGGTCCGGGTTGTTCGAGCCCAACAGAGAGAACGACGATCTTACACGTGCCCTGGGAAATCCTGAACACCCGGGAAGAACACGAGGCATGGGCGCTATTCCGTGGTATGAGGGGTTTTCAGACTAGAACGCCGACTACAGAACCCGTGCGAGAAAGAAGATTGCGGAGGAGAAGAAGAGGAAGATGGAGGAGGAGCAGAGGAAGCTCGACTATGAACGCCTTCAAGGCCTAGAATCAGCGCACGCGGACTTGGCAATCAAATTCCAGCGGCAGCAGGAGCAGATCGACTCACTTAGCCAGCAAAGGGGGTCTCAGCAGCTGCAGCAGCTAGCGGATGATCTAGCATTGGATACCACCGCCCCATCCATGCCGAGAAGCAGCGTGGGTTCCGCCCCGTTTGACGCAATGTTGGATAGATACCCCATGGATGATATCACGGAGAATACTAACTGCGAGCTACACTTCAAAATTAAGAACATATCCTTGAAGGTGGCGGACGGTGTTGCTTATACAAATTCCCCCGATGCAACCTTCAATTGCAACCTGATTCCAGCAGGCTATGCTCGTGTCGTGGTTGATGAGGTGGTGGACCAATATTCGGGGCTAGAGCTTGACATTCCTGGAGGTGACGAGGAGCACACACTCGGAGATGCCAAACATCGTATCATCCTATGGAGAAAGGATTGCATCATCTTTCGAAGGCCACCGACACCGCGTCACCCGACTCCTCGTCGAAGTCCGCCACCGAGTCAGCAGACTCCCGCTCCTCCAAGTCCACCAACGCGTGAGGCCACTCCTCCTCCTCCAAGTCCGGCAAAGTGTCAGGCCACTCCTCCTCCAAGTCCGACACAGCGTCAGACGTCCACTCCTCCTCCAAGTCCGGCACAACCTCAGGCCACTGCAAGTCCGGCACAGCTTCAGGCCACTCCTCCTCGTCCAACTCAGCCCCGTCAGCCGTCTCCGCCGCCTCAGCAATCGCAGAAGAGACACCCCGTAGCTATGGTGCATAGCGGTACGAGTCGAGGTCATAGTACAGGAAGTACAGGCGGAGGCAAGCGATATAAATATTGTCCAAACCTCACTACTCCTCTTCCTGTGAGGGCTTACGACAGGACCGAGGAGCAAACCAATGCCATAGTGTGGGCAGAAGTCGACGCCCATTTTGGACCGAAACCGCCACCGCCGCCAAGGGAGAAAGTGCATGTGGAAGTAGTTGACCACTTCATTCGTATGGCTCAACCACCAGCTCCTAAGCCTGTTGACACAGACTATGAGCGCCACATTAGGAAGTTACATCGACAACGTCTACAGAAGGAGGCGAGCTCGAGCTCGAGCAAACAACAAGCAGCTGTCAAAAATGCGGGAAAACCGTTGCCCAGCTGGGAGAACAGGCGGCGCAATCGATCCCCCCGCTTGTTGTGCCGCCAACAACACGTGACAGTACGCGCGCCCAATATTATTGTGGCCAAACAGTTTACGTTCCCGAGGTGGGCGATGTGGTAATAACCCAGGAGCATATAATGCAGGCTGAAACTCTCAAAATCACTGTTGGACAACTCCTCGAGATCGAGGACATGCATCTGCTTAAAGAGGAGGAAATAAAATGGAAATATGCCCGGGGCCAACCTTTGGTCAAGCCAGAAGAGGTCAAGAAGCTCCCAACGAGAATGTATGAATTACATGAATGGTACATGAACATTACCAAGAGATCCGATCGAGAGTCCCTCATGGTGCAAGTCAAGAAGGATCATTACTACCATAAGAAACCTGTGACCGTTGAGTATTCTGAACTGTTTCAGTTATACAATCAAGACGCACTCGATAAATCTATTGTCAGTTGCTATTGTCTGTAAGTGATTTCTTTCTGTAATTTAAGTCTCAAGCTAGTTGTAGTGATCCTTTTGATCAATCATTACCTGTAATTATCCTCACTATATTCTTTTCTGTGGTATTATGCAGGATGAAGATGTATAAAATGAGAAAAGGTGGACGCTATGGCATTGGGTTCATTGACCCAAACACCGTTAATGAATACACATGGAAAATAAACAAGCATTATGAAAAGCAGGTAGAGGACAGCATGCTAGAGTTCTTGAAGCTCCTCAAATACAATGAAGATATACTACTTCCTTACAACTTCCAGTGAGTCACACTTTCTTGTACTGCAAATTCTCTGTTTTTGTCTACTAGTTAGCTACATGTTTTTGCTTACATATGCCCGCTTAATTAAGACATGCAGACGTGTGTGCATGCAGATTTCACTGGATCTTGTGTATCATTAAAGTTGACGCCGGAACAGTTGAAATACTGGACTCGCTACTCAAAGCAAATAGTGACTATAACATCTTGTTTGGGATAGTCAACAGGTAATTTCAATCATTATTAACTATATATCTCGGCCTATTTAGTTCGTCATTTCATGATATGAACTATTTAATAACCCCTTTATTCATTTTCTTTGTCGGCGGGCAGGGCTTGGGCAAGGTTCATCAGCGTCACGGAAGGCGAATGGAAACGACAGCTAAAATGGTTTCGACCCAAGGTAAGTAATTAAGTAGTACTAGCTAGCTAGCTAGCTGCCATCTCTTTAATTATCATGCTTGATTAATTATTATCTGATCAAATTAAATTCCATTCTCGTAATAAAGGCCCTGAAGCAGGCGCAGGGGGCTGATCTGTGTGCATTCTGCGTTTGCGAGAACATTCGCATGATGGCGTCCGAAAGGAGCAGATCTCAAAGACAGGAATGGGTACGCTTGTCACAACACTATTCACAATTCTTACACCATTATCGATATCTAGTCACACAACTAATACACATGCATATTGATCTCCTTCTTAACAGTTCAAAGAGGTGCGGGACAAACTCCTAGAAACGGAGCGCGTAGAAGCACTTCAAGAGGAAATAGCGGGATTTTTGCTCGACCATGTCATAAATCCAAAGGGAGAATACTATTACCCTCTACCGCCCCCATCGACCAGGTCATGAACCACTTCCAATTGTCATCGTGCTCCGAAGGCACCAATTAGGCTAATGCCACTGGCTCTGAAGGCAACATGCATATGTAGGAGAAATTGTATATAGCTATACATGTGTGTATGTGTAAATTAATATGGTGGTTTGTGAGACATTGATGATATATATATGATTGGTTC
>NC_057812.1:54222248-54242566 GCF_018294505.1 Triticum aestivum | reverse complement strand
TAAAATACCAGCAAACGAAAAAGAATTAAAATGGAAAACACAAAATTAAATGAAAAAGAAATCATAAAACCAAAAAAAACCCAAACATTTTAGTACCGGTTGGTGTTACCAACCGGTACTAAAGGGCTCCCGGCCCCCGGAGCTGGCTCGTGCCACGTGGTTGCCCTTTAGCACCGGTTCGTGCTGAACCGGTACTAAAGGGGGGGGCCTTTAGTGACCACACTTTAGTGCCGGTTATGGAACCGGCACTAAAGGGCCTTACGAACCGGTGCTATTGCCCGGTTCTGCACTATTGGGATCACTAGTTCCTAAAGTTGACATCTTCCAAACCCGCTTTAGATGATAGTATTATTCATACTCCAAAAATATATAAGTGAAGTTCATGTAGCATTCTACAATTAATATAAACTAACCAATATCCAAGCTCAAAATGTATAAGTGAAGCACACGAAGCATTCTATAAAACCATATTCAAAAGATTTAAGTGAAGCTCAAAGAGCAATTCTATAAGATCATACTTAAAAGATATAAGTGAAGCACATGAAGCATTCTATAAACCAATGAAGAGATATCTCATACTAGCATGGTTCTAAAAAAGGAAAAACACAAAGGACACAAATCATATGAACAAAACAAAAATCGAGGTATACCGATATTTGTTGAAGAAGAAAGATGGGATGCCAACCGGGGCATCCCCAAGCTTAGATGCTTGAGTATCCTTAGAATATTTACTTGGGGTGCCTTGGGCATCCCCAAGCTTGAGCTCTTGTCTCTCTTTATTCTTCTCACATCGGTAACTCCTCGTTCTTCGAACGCTTCATCCACACAAAACTTTAACAAAAACTTTGTGAGATCCGTTAGTATAATAAAGCAAATCACTATCTTTAGATACTGTTGTGAACTCATTCTAAATTTATATTGGTGTAATATCTACTATATTCCAACTCATCCATGGTTCATACCCTCCGATACTACTCATAGATTCATCAAAATAAGCAAACAACACATAGAAAATAGAATCTGTCTAAAACAAGACAGTCTGTAGTAATCTGGAGGTTTAGTAAACTTCTGTAACTCCAATAATTATGAAATAAATTTGACAATTTGTACAGAAGTAAAGTGCAAAAAATTTCAGACCCATTTGACTTTCCAGTAAAAAATGTAAAATCATGCGCTACGGCCAAAGTTTCTGTTTTTATTCTGCACATAGTAAACAAGCAATCTAATCATCCTAGAACCAAGGCTTGTCACATTATTTTTATAATATAATGGATATACATAAGGGGATAATTATTTACAGAGAAACTTTCATGAAAAATTCTACATTGTTTCCGTGAGCATGAACACAAGTGCTCAAGGTCGACCCTCACTTCTTCAATGCATAACTTTCCAATCACTTCTCTTTTTTGAAAAAAAAAATTAGGCATGAGAGGCAAGTAATATATATATATATATATATATATATATATATATATATATATATATATTCATTATTTTAATTTTTTTTGTATATTTCACCCACAACTAAGCATAAACAAAAAGGAAAAACAAAATCTACTTAGTGAAGAAAGCAAGCAAGCACACACGAGAATATCAACCCCACGCTATTGCTCCCCGGCAACGACGCCAGAAAAGAGCTTGATAATCCCCAAGTGCAAGGAATCATCGTAGCAATTTCCAAAGGTGGAAGTGATAAGTATGAAGTATCGAACCCACAAGGAGCTAAAGGTAAGATCAATATTCTCTCAAGCCCTATCTGCCACTGATACGACTCTACGTACACCGAACGTTTGCTTTCAACTAGCAACGAGAAATAAAACTATGTTGTGGGTATGAAGAGGGTAACTTTGTATGATATTGGAGAGCTAAAATATTAAAGTAGGTGTTGTTATCATGAAGTTGGAATATATTACTAAATATTATAAATAGCGAGTGTGAAATAATGGTGGATCGGTGTGCGGAATTGTCCTAGGCAATCGTTAACAAGACCGGTAATCACTATTGCAGTTTCATATGAGGGAGAGGCATAAGCTAACATACTTTCTCTACTTGGATCATATGCAATTATGATTGGAACTCTAGCAAGCATCCGCAACTACTAAAGATCATTAAGGTAAAACCCAACCATAGCATTAAAGCATCAAGTCCTCTTTATTCCCATGCGCAACAACCCCCTTGCTCGGGTTTGTGTTTCAGTCACTCACCAACCCACTATAAGCGAATCATGAACGTATTGCAACACCCTACAGCAGGAACCCCTCACGCTTGCGCGACACGGAGGGCACCATAGGACAGCATCAAAGTAAAACATACAACTCATACCAATCTAGATCATCAATCAACCCAAAGACAAAAGATATCTACTCAAAACATCATAGGATGGCAACACATCATTGGATCATAATATATGGCATAAAGCACCATGTTCAAGTAGGGATTACAACGGGGTGCGGGAGAGTGGACCGCGTAAAATAGATGAGGATGGTGATGATGATGGTGATGTTGATGAAGACGATCACCGTGGCGACGATTCCCCTCCCGATGGCACTCCGGTGCCACCGAGAGAGAGGAGGAGAGGTTCTCCCCCTTGTGCTTCCTCCTCCATGGCTTCCCCCCTCTGGTCCTTGGCCTTCATGGTGATGATGGCCCCTCCGGAATCCTCCTCCATGCCCTCCGGTGATGATGGCCCCCTCCGGCAGGGTGCCGGAGAGGGCCTAGATCGGTTTTCGGTGGCTACGGAGGCTTCTGGCGACGGAACTCCCTATCTAGGTTCCTTTCTGGAAGTTTTGGGTTATATAAGAGGTGTTGGAGTCAGGAACAAGGCAGGGGGGTCTCCGGGCTATCCACGAGGCAGGGGGCGCGCCCAGGGGGGTGGGCGCGCCCCCCACCCTCGTGGGCAGCCCGAGACTCTTCTGGCCCAATTCTTTTACTTCCTGGCCTTCTTCTGGTCCAAAAATAAGCTCCGTCAAGTTTCAGGTCAATTGGACTCTGTTTGGTTTTCCTTTTCTGCGATACTCTAAAACAAGGGGAAAAAAACAGAAACTGGCACTGGGCTCTAGGTTAATAGGTTAGTCCCAAAAACCATATAAAATAGCATATAAATGCATATAAAACATCCAAGGTTGATAATATAATAGCATGAATACTTCATAAATTATAGATACGTTGGAGACGTATCACACCCTCTGAATGTAGTCTCCGAGACTGTCATCGACTCGAAGCAGTCGGCGGGAGTCTTAGACCGTTTTTCTTTATTGTTTTTCACTCGGATTAGCCGGTGATTTCTCCAAGTTTGATGGTTTTAGTGGGGGCATACTGAGTGCACCCGGTGGGTGTTGTCCCCGAGACTGTCGTCGACTGCACCAGGCGCCGGAAGTCTTAGAACTTCTGGTGTTTTGGCACTAAGCACGATTGTGACTCTTTTTTTATGGACCGTCTTGGTGGACGTCATTTAGTGAGGGCACACCGAGTGCACCCACTGGGTGTAGTCCCCGAGACTGCCACTGATTGCGAGCAGTTGGCGGGAGTCTTTAGAACTGCATTTGTTTGTTTAGCACTCGGAGTGCAAGCTTCCACTCGGTTGACCGAGTGGATGGTTTGGTAGATTGTAGGTGTGTTCGGAAGTCTCTAATTGATCAAGCTTGTTCCTTCCATGGGAGGATTAACTCCCGTATTTGGTACTGGTCAAGCTTGTTTCTTTTTTGGCGGGTTTTACTTTGATATTTGGTATTGGTCAAGCTTGTTCCTTCCTCAGAAAGGTTTTTTGTCTCCCATCCGACTAACTTTTGTTGTTTTGTAAGAGAGGGCTTGTGAGCTTGGTGCCCCCTATGCCATGTTGGAGAAGGAGGTGTTGCAGCTCCGAGTGGACCTGGAAGCGGAGAAGCACAAAAATGAGTGCCTTGAGAAGGAGAAGTGTGCCTTAGGAGGTTGGTCTCTTCGTCCGACTGTTCTCCAAAAAATTATTTCCTTTTGATTCGATCGAACTCTCTTAAGCAGATGTTCATAGCGAGAATGTTCACCTTGTAAATAGGCCAAGACCAAGACCAAGGCCGCCGAGGACAAGTTGGCATCAGTCAGGAAGCTTGAAGAGGAGAACAAGACTCTGAAGGCTGCTGCTGAGGTGGCCGGGCATGAGATCTCCGAGCTCAAAAAGCAGTATGCCAAGTGGGAGACGAAGTGTACCACTCAGGCGAGTGCCTTTGAGCAGGAGAAGAAGAATCTGGACGAGAAGGTCATCCAACTCCTCAAGAAGAAAGCAGCCCTTGAGCAGTACATTGAAGACTTCAGCGAGGAGATGAGTGCGAAGCTCGCAGGTAGGACTTTCGGTCGAGTGAATCCCGCCTGCTTCCGAATTCTTGCAAGTGTTGACTCTTGTGTTGTTTCTGTTGACAGAATACTGCCCCAACGTGGAGCTGGAGACTGAAAGGATCGAGAGAGATATCTACCCTACAAGGTTGCATTGCTCGTCAATGACAAGGCTGTCCTGGCCATCCTTCGCTTGGAAGATCGTCTCGACAACGCCCTGGGGTACATCACTTGGCTGAGGGGCGATCGACAAGGAGCTGCAGCCAGAGGGGACCGCCTAGAATGATCTGGAATCGATGATGGCCCATCTGAACGTGATTCCCCACCGAGTGCAAGCATGCAAGAAATCAGCAGCCTGCTGCGGAGCCGATGTTGCAATCTCGCTCATCTGTGTCCACTGCAAGGACGTGAATGAAGAGAAGCTGAAGTCCCTCAAGGTCGCTAACACGAAGAAACTCAAGTTTGAGGACTTCATGGAGACGTTCATTGAAGCCACCACTCGGATTGTAGACGGTGTCGACTTGGACACCTTCATCGGCACAGCCAGTCCTTGGCCCGATGCGTAATCTAAAACTCTTAGTCCCGGATGAATTTGCCTTGGTATGTGATACGTCTCCAACATATCTATAATTTTTTATTGTTTCATGCTATTATAGTATCAATCTTGGATGTTTTATATGCAATTACAAGCAATTATATATCATGTTTTGGGACTAACCTATTAACTTACTACCCAGTGCCAGTTATTGTTTTTTGCCTGTTTTTGGTTTTTTAGAATATCAGTACCAAACGAAGTCTAAATGACACGAAACTTTTTGAAGATTTTTTTCTGTACAACAGAGGTGCTCAAGGAACAATTGCAGCGGGCTCAAACAAGGATCAAACAATATGCTGCTCAGAATAGGTCTGAAAAAACCTTCTTTGTGTGTGTGTGGAGGGGGGGGGGGGCAGATTCAAGATTCAGTATATCTAAAGCTAAAGTTGGGGAACCTGTCAGCACTACGGTGCAAGCGCTTACGGATACAAGTGACGGGGCAAACAGCTGCCATGGCAGCGGTTCAGAGAAGGGTGCCATGGCAGCAGAGATCGACTGTCTGGGCAAGGATTCAGAGATAAGCAGCGACAGTGGCCGAAGAAAGGCGGAGCGTAGCTGGCCAATGGGCCCGGGTGACAGCTGGAAAGTAGCTAGTGTGTGCGTGAGCGGTGGGTTAAACCGCAGACGTCTCATGTATCAGTTTATTGAAGAAAATGAAATAGAAACTATTTTCCCCTTGCCTCCCTTCTTCCTTCCCAAGCTATCTTCTCCCTCACCTACCCCGATCTAGTGGATCTCTACGATCCATGGCCATCACACGAAGGTGCTGCGGCCGATCGTCACCAGCGGTGAAGGAGGCGTGTGGTACAAGAGCGCGACGATGGAGGAGCTGCTCCGGGACTACAGGGCCAAGGGCCTCGGCACCTCCGCGCTCGACCACTTCAGGATCTGAATGGAGCGCAGATAGTGTATCTTCAGTTTACTTCCTCTCCTGTTTAATTGTTTGTTTGTTTTTTTGCGGAAACGTGTTTAATTGTTTTGTGATCGGCATATATTCGTGTGCTTGGATTCTGTATCTAATTACATCGTTATTTTACTTTTCTATAAAGGAACCTCTTTATGTCAAATTCCTCATAGCACGTATGATAATTTCTTCAAAAGCACATGGCGAGTTTTGGCAACACAAATCTTGTTCGCTTGAAGGAATTGACAAACTCCCGACAAATAAATTGCTGTGAAAAACGTTCGTTCTGCCATGGACCCCAACGAACGTTCGCTGAAGAGCACTACCGTTTCTAAAAAGGTATGGATTAATTGGACACTCGATCAAGGCATATTTCATGCATGGTAAGAAAACAGACAGTAAAACAATTTTATTAGCATGAGATGAAGAAACTAAGAGACTCGGCCTGCGTCACTGATTCACTCTATCCTTCCTCTATCTCTGTATGTAATGTATCCAGTTAACTCAAACATATATATCTCCAACTAAAAAACTGTTCAAAACTTCCGTGGCACATTATGGCCACAATCTAATCCCACGTGTGAACAACAGTTTGTAAAGGCTGTGATTACGCTACAAACACCCACCAGCACGTACAGCTTCGTCTCACACGGCAACAGGCCGCTTCGGAGGAGGGTGGCGCTGTGCCACGAGCCTCGACGCCATTCTCCTCCTGAAGAGCAGGTAGAGGGCAAGCAGGAAAAACAGGACCAGGAGATACAGCCAGAGGTAAGCTTCCCGGAGGAGGAACGGCTTGTTGCTGCCACCGTCATCGTTGCAACTGCAGCCGCAGTCATTGCGCAGAGGCTTGGCTCCCTTGAGGGCTCCGTATGGGTCCAAGATGAAGTCCAGATTCATGGCTTCGCGCCCCAGCATGATATGTGTTCTTTTTGGTCTGAAGCCTTCCATCGATGCCACGACTGACAGTAATAAAAGAAAGCCCGTGTGGGGTTACCAATGGATTAGCTTCATCTATCCAAGATTTTCTAGTGAAAATTTAGATAAAGAAAAGGAGATTAGGCCAAGTGAGGACTGAGGAGACATCCCCAACCATGTTTAATACATGCAGGCTATCTAACCATATCTGTAAATGATGTTTTGGACAGAAGGAGCATACAAAGCCTACCTTCATAGCTCTGACCAGGTGCAAGCATCCGATGGTAATTGCCAAAAGTTCCGCTGGCATTTATCTATGATCAAGCACAGGACGAGTATTAGGATCTCTCAAATGATAAACCCAAAAATTTCAGCATAAATTTGCCAGTTCATCCATAAGACCACAAAATAATCCATTTGCATTCAGGATCCAAATGTCACTTATATATACCTCACTGGATATAGGTTAAGGTTGCCAAATAATCTCACCTTCGAATCAATTCCCTTAACCATGAGTGAGCCTGGTATAGGACGGCCAGTATCTGCAGCAAATATCCTTCCATGAACTCCTGTCTGAAACAAGTGTTAATATAGTGCACACAGTGACAAACATTTTCTATGTCAACAAAAGAGAACAACAAGGAGCAAAACCCAAAGGAACAACTTCAATAACACTGGAAGGTACTATTTCAGAAGGGGCAGAGAATGAAATGATGACACAGTGCCTCAACCCAGACCCTGGTACAAACATGGTGGTTGAAGAACCCGGTGCCCCAACCCATATACTAACTGACACCATTTCACTTCAAATAGGGCGAGGTTGTTAATTATTTCTGGTGCATAACCATAGGAATCAAACACTAGGAACATCTTACCTTTACAAGGCTTGCAACAAGATTGAGCATGCTCAACTTATTTTGCTTCCATATGACAAGAAGCTGTAGCAGAAGATTATACAGAATATCAGAACAAAAACATGTCTACCAAGTGGTTTACAACAGCAGCAGCAGAAGCAGAAGCATAACAAGATGCAAAAGTACCTCAGATGCTTTTGGCCATTTTACATCACTAATTTCAAGGGTTAACTCAAAGCAGCCTCCGTGTATATAGTTCCAGTCTTGCATGCCACCATAAATTGGATACCTGCATCACAAACCATAAATTGCTATGTTCGGTCTTGAAAAGTACTAACACTCACTGGAATGTTAATACAACGAAAGTTCAATATGGAGTAGCAAAGCGATGCTAGTCTTTTTTTTCTTTACCACAGCGCTCCATTTGTAATTCCTCCTTCGAACTCCTTGCTCAATGACATGTTATAGTGTGACTGACTATACACTGACGCCATGTACCGGAATGTCTTGTCATCAGGACATCCATAATACTGTTTTCTGTAAGCAAGACAATCTATGTGAGAATGCAGTCTGAAACAAAGCAAGTTTGTGTTCCTAAAGACTAGTAGGTGAATGAAAAATAGCAAAACAAATGAAATAACTGCTATACTGAACAAAAACTCAGGCAAAAATATTGCATTACAAGATAACATTGTATGACATTAAAATCCAAGGGCTCCAACAGCGCCACTTACGATATATTGATTAACAGCCCATTATGTGCACGACTGTTGATCAGCTGCTCATAAAACTTTAGCTGTGTGCTGCTTATCTATCTTGATGGTCCTATAAATAAGAAAAGGTACATCTAACAAATCTATGGGGCATCAAGAGAATATTACTGTTTAACAAGCATGGGTGGCCACGTGCAATCTAACCTCTGAATAAAGCACTTGCGAACATCAAAATTCAAGTACCAGCATTAGCAAGGACTCAAGTTGGCAAACACAAAATATGAATGTACTCCCTCCGATCCAAAATAAGTGTCATGGTTTTAGTTATTTTGGATCGGAGGGAGTACATCATTTGAGAAATATACTGACACATCTGTGGACAATCCTTGGTTAAAATCTTATTGCTGGGTTTTAGTAAGATATAGAGAAACAGGACATGCAAAAGTACTAGCAGGGGATCTTGAAAGTGAATGTAAATTAGGAAACTGGCTACCTTGTATCTCTAGATCCATCCCATGGATAATTTGCAACAAGAGCACCCTGCAAAACTCAAATCAGGTGGCAATGGATGGCAATCAGTCAATCAGGAGCTAATTGGTAATGACGTAAGAACTATGTATCAGAATAATGTCCATGAAACAAAGGGTCATCTAAAAATGAAGAAAAGTTAGTGAATTCCTAGTATTGGACCTTCAACAATTAATCCTGAAAATGGATGGATGGTAGAGTGGTATACAGATGGCCCTTTTCTTTTACATGCATCCTAATCTTAAATACTGTAATTGGTATCCACCTATTTGTGAACATCACCTTTCTAGTATTAAAAACTGAAAAAATCTTCTACCATCTGCTATTGTTGTTATTTTTCTTCCTTAAACCAATTATGTTCGCACTTTAAGATCAAAAGGAAGTGCCCCAGAGGTGCCCAGAGGAATTACTAGGTTAAAAGAAACAGTTCCAGAACTACAGGGTCTGACCCGATCCAAAACATCCACTTTTAGACATTAATAGTATACATCGAAGCAAGAAAATTCTTCACCACATAGCAGATTGAGAAGAAATAAGACTAAATATAACAAGTTAACAACATCCAACCCATCAATTGCAGCGCAAATATGATTTGCCTATGCATTTTATTTTCTGTGAGAGATGATAAATTGAGCATAAAGTGATTAGAAGCAAAGTTAACAAATGACCACAACCACTCCATATAGCAGGCTGAGAATAGAAAAGACATAAGACAAAATAGGTTTGTCCTGGATATGACTTTTTGGGGCACACAAAATTTGGGGGCATTTTCATAAGCAGAACATGACAGTAACCCAGAAATAGAAACCGAGATGTGGCTCACTACTTGACAAAGTAGACTTGACCACAGAAACATAACTGGGCGGTCAACAAGATTTAAGTAATCAAATAATTTCACAAACAGCGTTAAGGGAAGAATAATTACCCCATGCAAACTAGCAGAGGCTGTGAAGTGTTCTTGCTTTATCCAGTTCATAATAGCTCTAGTTTCAGGTTGTCGGTGCTTAATATCATCGTTGAGGGGGAAAAACTGCCAGTAAAAAAATGAAAATTTAAATCGAACGGCTCTCCAAAAGATAAAATGCAAAGAGGGTTATAGAACCTTCCATAAGGAAAATTAATGCATTGAGTACGTACTTGGTCAGGAAAGTCCCTGTTGAGATCAACATTGTTTGCATTACCACGCCTTCTAAGAGCAAATCCATCTGGATTCATTGATGGAAGTATATGAAGGTGTGTGTTCTCCACAATAAGAGTTGCCTACAAAATTAATTTAACAGCTAAGTTCTGATTTTCTGAACATAGCATATTAGTATCAATTTCCATAAAACTGGTGGAAATATTTTGGAGTAAGTTTACATAACAGCTTTGTTCAGATAGAAAAAGTGAGCACATTATCTCCAATGTTAAAAAATATGTTGGACATTACATGATCCATAGCAATGCAACTAAAACAACATAATTCGCAGCATGTTTGAGAATCTAAATTTTGTTCCATAAATTAATTGATTTCTACTGTGGTTAGGTACTAAGTTTCCTTTTCATGTCATGTAACAAATTAATTGCAAAACCAAATTGTAAGTAGTTGGTCAGTCAAAAGCTCCATGGCTAAGCAAAGAGCATGTAGCATCTAGAGAACCTTACCAAAGGATCCTTCAGGTAGTTATCACACAGCCAATACGCAAGTTGCATGAGGACCTCTCTCCCAACAGGCTCATCGCCATGGACATTCCCAATGAACTGGAAATTTTCAAAACAAAAGCTACATCAAATTTATATTCTTGGTACCATTAACACTGAAATAGGAAAATGCCAACATAGATAGCTCTTACTTATATTATACTAAAAACTGAAATAAAAGAGTTCAAGCAAGTTAGCTGAACTATTGCCAACATAGCTATGTAAGCTAGTTTCTACAGGAAAATCATGGGTTTCAATTTTGGATGTGATTCCATTATAGCTTAGTTAACTCTCATCGACATAGGAAAAGGGGGTAACCCCATGAAAACTCACAAAGAAGAAGAGCAACTTAACAGTGTGTCAAGGAAGTCATTATAAATATGAAAGAAAAGACTCCCATAGCCATTGAGTCACAGCTGTTCTTTTAGAGCAGATGAGATAAAAGGAATGATAAAGCAAGATGGTCGGGTGGCTCAACTTATAAAACACTTCCTTTCAGAATTTTATAAAAACGACCCACTTCTTAAGGATAAAGAGGCCACAAACCTTGAATGCTGGTTCAGCTTCTTTTAGCCCAGGCTTGTCTGATATTTCAATGGCCCACTACAAGAGCAATCAGAAAAGTTATCCAGTATACAATTTTGACAACGAATAAAGCATTAAAGCTATCATCAGTAAGTTACATACCAATGGGGAACCATTTACACTCTTCCCGATGCTGATAACAGGTTTGTGTAATCCCTCAAAGAGAGAAGAAAGAATAGGTAAGTGAAGTTTGGATATATCATATATGAGCATACTAGATCTATCAGACAGGAGAGATTACAGTCCTACGCATTAAACTGATTATCGCAACCAGAAGATTAAGTTACACATACATAGTACTTTTGAAGCTTGCTGCTGCAATCCAGAAGTTCACATATAATTAGACACGCCTTTTATGAATGGGCTTAGGTTTCGAATTTAACATGCAAAAAGACTACCTTTCAGTATTTTCCCTTCCATTTACTTTTACATTACCTATCTATCAGTGTAAGTATGAACTACTGAATCCCATTGTGATCAGCAATGCTTTTAATTCTATTGTCTACCCACCACAGTTGGATACCAACCAATCAAAGCAATATTTATATGTCACTGCTAAACAAATTGAGGACCCCAAAAAAATGGTCGAGAACTCATCGACAGGGAGCAAAGTCTTATACATCATATACCTGTATATCCTGGAGACATTAGCACAGCGCCTCCCAAAGTCTTGTACAGCACCCTCAAGTTCAGAGTTGCTCATATATCCGCGAACCATTTCATCCCTAAAGTTGATAGAAAAAGCATTGCATACATGTTTACAGCAAAAAATTTCGTGCAATAAAAACATGAATAGAAACTAAAAGCTCTGATTTAAAAACATACGTGATCTCAGGCATATCCTGAAGAAGAGCGCGCGAAAATGCCCCATGTTTCTCAACGGCGATACCTGGTTGACAATAACAGATTATTACTTGGGTACGAAATAGCTGCGCATATCCTGAGAACCGAGTCCGCAAACTCGCAAAGTGTGATCAAAGCTGACTGGTGAAACAAGCTCGGAGACAGGGAGAAGATATACTAATTAATTGGTAATAATACTCTAGGAATCTAGCTTGACATATGCCAATTTATGACAGCTACTTATACTTATCCATTTTATTAGCCAGGTGGATGGTGTGGGCTTCACATCATAACTACGCAATCATCAGCCAGTCCAAAGCATAAGGCACTCATCATGCATCCAAGGTGCTCCTACTCCTCATAACTAACGACATTCCAAATCCGTGCAGGTTGTACCGAAACGAACTGAGCCCCAGGCACATCCGCACCAGCTAGGCTCGTGAATAACGGCAGCATCCCCCACCAAATCCACAAAATCGAGCCAACTAACGGATCCGCGTCCCACGAAGCTAGCTAGCTACCCGTCCGAGATCGATCGAGGCCCAGCACGCGTCGTTGAAATGGAATCCAGACGCCGCAGAGGGTGAGAGAGGAACCTGGCGACGGGCCGACGCCGCCTCTCGCGGCGGCTTGGAGGGGGAGCGAGGCGAAGGCGCGGAGGAGGACGACGAGGAGTAGGGGGAGGGGGAGGGAGCGCAGGCGCGGGATCGCCATGGCCGCCCTGCGGGAGGGGGGGTGGCTGGCCGGCTGGGGTTGAGTGGCGTGCGCTTTTCCGTTTGACTCGCCCCCACCCCCACCCCCACCCCCACCGGTAGTGGACACGATCCACACAAGGTGCAACGTTTCTTATCTGCTTTTAATTTTAAAATCTGCACCAAACCACAGCAGCACCAGTGGTCTGGTTGTAGAATAGTACTCTGCCACGGTACAGACCCGGGTTCGATTCCCGGCTGGTGCAGAATTATTTTTTGTTTATTATTGTATATGTTTCTTCAACATTTTTCCAATAAGCACAAAATGGTTTGGTTTTAATAAATTGTTTATTCAACATTTTTCCATTAAGCACAAAATGGTTTGGTTTTAATAAATTGTTTATTCAACATTTTCCCATTAAGCACAAAAGGTTTAGTTTTAATAAATTCGTAAACACTTCAAATCACCTGACCAAAAAAGGCTTGCCGGTTGCAACATTGTTGGGGTTTCATGAAACACGACCAATGTTGCGATGCCAAATTGCAACGTCACTAATATTTGCAAAGTATGGCCAATGTTGCTTTGCAAAGCAGGAGGGTGCAGGACACTCGGAGTCTTGGAGCCGTGGCTGATCTGACAGCCAGGTAGGCAGTGTTATCAGCTGGATGACTCGTAGCACGACCCTTTCAAGTTCTTTAGTAAAAATATTACTTTTCATATGCAAACAATAAAATGCTGCAATCACGTCATCAAAATCAAAAAGAAAATGTCAAAAACCGGTTTCAGCGATCGCCAGCAATATCTGCATCTATCTCACACTTCAAAGCAAGCTGCACTGGTTTAGCACCACTGCCATCTCAAGAAAATCAAATTAATTGTCCAATAGATAGTGGGGGAATGCAGGTACAGAACCTTGGGGCAGTTTCACTTATTCCAGAGTGTATGTTTTTTTCAGAAGAATACAACGGAGAACAATGGAAAAACGTCTCCAAAACAAAACCAAGTATAACTCTACTTGTAGAATTCTTCGGCGCTTTTCCTCCAAAAAAATATAGTGCAGTGAGGCACAACATTCTGCGTATATGATCGTGGCAACTATGAAAGTACGAAACAAGCAAGCGCCGCCACCGTATGCTGTCCGCTTTCCAGCAAGACTAGCTTAACAGGGTGTGGCAGTACGGGTTTTTTTTTCTTCTCACACCAGGGTGCGAGTCCATGTTTTAGCACCACCAAAACATCCTGGAACACCGGTGCGAGTCCATGTTTTAGCACCACCAAAACATCCTGGAACACCAAGGTTCGCAGCACCGCAGGACCCCTATGGACCGGCGGTTTAACCCTCGGGCACAGGAGCATCGACAGCAGTGGTGCTACGCTGCTCAGCACAAAACGTCAGTATGTACTCGGTGAACAAGGGATGAAGGCCTGCAGTGCAACAGAAAAGGCATAAGGCGAAGCTACTATGGAAGCTGGTGATATATAATGCGCAAAGATCATGTGACCAAAACTCACCTTTCAGGAAGGAAGATGACTACACGAGGCTACGACACTAAAGTACAGCTCGTCTACTTTGAACTGGAGACCTTTAGTAGCTCATGGAACGCTTCTTGGGGGATGTCAACGGATCCGACACGTTTCATGCGCTTCTTCCCTTCCTTCTGCTTCTCTAGCAACTTCTTTTTGCGGGTGATATCACCACCATAGCACTTGGCCAGAACATTCTTTCTCATTGCTGACAGACTGGAAATGACACAAGACGACATGCTCAATTATGTACTTGTCAAATGCACATGTTTTTACTTAAGAAAATAAAAGAGTACTCCAGCTAAGATAACCTGATACCAAACAGAATATTTTTCATGTAACTGAATAATGCTATGGGCAGTTGAAAATAAATTAGAACTGGGTGACTAACTAGTACTCCAAGCTAGGGAGTCCTAACAAGCTACCTGGACCTATTTCACATGTTTCATGACCAAAATACAGAATAGGACGAGACACTGAACCATGGGACTGATGCACAAAGGCTGATTGATCATGATATACAAGCAGATCTTTTTAGGCCAATGGAAAGGTTAAGATGGAACCATTATCAAGTCAGACAAAGAACTCAATGAAAACCATAGTTTAAAAAGGCGCGCCTAGGCGGGGGCTTAAGTGCATGTAGGCTCTAGGCGATAGCAAAACGCCTAGCACTTAAGTGTGCTTCATCTGCGCATAAGCGTGCACTTTGGTCAGAAAGCACAAGATGGTGGCAATACGCACAATTAACACCTACCGCTTTTTTAAATATGATGAAAACTACAAAAGAAAAATCAAAACCACTTCCCATGACACTAAATTCTAAGGAACAGCTGGTGTTCCAATGAACATACTCATTCAGGCAAACTACAAGCCTGAAATTGAATGGATAAATCCGACTTTACTCCGAACTGAAAATGCATTTCATGTTAATAACTACATACTTATTCACAGAAAAGTTCAATTCCTAAATAGCTATAGATGCACTTGCAAATATAGTGAAGTGCATACAAATGTTAACTTCGAAGCACTTCAAATGAACACAAATCTTTAACAAAAATAATGAAGGAATTATGTACTCCCTCCATTCCTGAACTACCAAAACGTCTTATATTTGGGAACGGAGGGAGTAGTATTCAAGAAAACTAAAGCAGAACTAATATCTTACGTTTCCCTTGCAATAACCTTTGAACCAATTGCTGCTTGTATAGTGATCTCAAACATTTGCCTGCACAATGAGAGACCAAAGAGTTACAAAATGAACTTAAGTGGAAAGAGTGGCTAAAGGAAATAAAGTGTCTCCAATCAGCACAAGGATAAAAAAAAAATGTTGCAACAGCATTTTACCCAATACCGAAATCCACTCTTTTCTGCTTCACAATCCTCTTTTCTAATGAAACTACATTTCCCTTCCAATTGTGTAATTTATAGAGTCATGAGAATGCTCAGTAACAATCTAATCAAAGAGCACTGGCCAGTGACCATCATTGGGCATGAACTATAGGTGACAAAAAATATAAATTTTCACACTGCAACGATTTTTTACTCAGTACACCAGAAAAAAGTAATACAGCAAGTCTAGTGTTGTGCATTCAGAGAGTCACCCACTGCTGAAGGAAATATAAGTTGTGGTTGATTGCTTTAGCTAATTATTGGAATTGAACACAAGCATTACTTAAGGAGACAAAGTTCAACTTCAAACTTTACCCGATGGTTAGACAGATGTAGGATCTAGATTCGCCAAGCTCATGATTTTTTATATAAATTCCTATAGACTTAACTTCTTCATTTTACACATCAGAGTCCCAAAACAAGGAGCATAATGGATACCTTTCTATAAATTTCTTCAGCTTGTCCACTAATTCTCTTCCAACCTTCTGAGCTTTTTGGTTATGGATTATAGTAGCCATAGCATCAACAGGCTGGCCGTTAAGTAGAATATCCATCTTAACAAGATCAGATTTTTGATACCTGTTGAAATGAACTTAAGTTAGTGTAACAAGAACCAGAAATAGTGATACGAAGCTGTCACATTTTTTTTCCTTCTCCATCATAGAAGAAATTCCTATGTGCTACTTGAATAGCCATCTCACATCGAATGTAAATAATTTGTACACCGCTTGACTAATTAATCAAGTGAGTGAAAACAGTTTAAGTCATTTAACGACTCGAACAGTTACTAGTCAAATAGTCACCGGGAGATGTTCCCTGAAACATAAGATGTCTAAAGCAAAAATTTGTTCTCGTAGGTACTTAGTAGGCTGGATTAGAGACATGCACTAGGGGTCATATTCATAAGCAAGGCCAACAATTTTCAAGAAACAAAGGGGATATAAAATGTTCAACGGAAAAGACTGACCAGAGCACAGGAATTCGATGAGCCACAACCTTACAACCTCTGTTGGAAAAGGCAGTGCCTAGAAGGCGCTAGGCAATGGCCAAACGCCTCACCTAGGGCATAAATGGAGGTCTAGGCAGGGCAAGCAAGGAATTGCCTACCCAAGCAAGAAATCATGCCACATACTCCACTGATATGCCAAACACGTTATATTCCAATGCAGTAGACGGTAATTAACTTATTTATATGCCCTAAAATAATATCAACACCCATATAGTAATCACAAATACACTACGAGTAGAAACTATATTACCGCCTAGGCCGCGCCTAGGCACTAGGCGAAGGCCAACCGCCTCGCTTACTCCTACCGCTTTTTCCATCCTTTACAACCATATTCATATTCGCTTTCATCTCAAAATCTCGAAAAATGACAAAACCAGTAGTGTAACCAGACCTTATCTGATTTTTTTTAAATTGAAAACGATACATACTCAGAATCTTCATAGTCAAAAGTAGCATAGCCAGATGTTATGCTTTTCAACTCATTGTAGAAGTCCACAATGATCTCCCTCAAAGGTAATCGGTACTTCAATAAAGCTCTATTACTGCATCAAACATAGCCACAATGAGCAAAAACAAAAAACATTTACTTAAAAAAATGTGATTTGGGGGGAAACAATTACGCATCAATGAATGTATATTCTTGCTGTTCACCCCTCCTTTCCGAACAAAGCATAATTACAGGCCCAACATACCTAAAAGAAATGGTTGATCATCATCACTCTTTCTAGTTGTAAATGGAACAGGAAAACTAATGAGAAAGGAAGCAGATCTTACTCACTAGGAATAATAATTGTTGCAATGACTGTTGGCTCCCAGCAGGCCGTTATACGTTTTCCAGCATTGAAAGACAAGGCCGCAGGGTTCTCAATTTGCACTTTGCTGAACAAAACAATCAAGCTCAGATATCCTAGCAGAGAACAAGTATAATATCATTGTAAATGCTCACCTTTCATCACCATATTCAAAGATATATGGTACAGTTGGTATGGTGGATATGACTTGAGCTCCATATTCCTGTACAAAATGCAGTGGCAAATTAAATCTCATGAACGATGGCTTCCCGTAGAAATAGTTTCATCAGATGATGCAAAAACACTGCCACCATCTTTTTTCCATCAATTTCTCGGTGAGAGCAGAAGTGCATGCATGTGGTCCAATTGAGAAAAAAAAAGGGCTCCATTATTGAATTGTGACATAGGTGGATAGATATTGCAAACTTAAGTGGGTGTAATTATGCAAAGTAAATTCGTTTGAATCCTAAATCCACACAACAAAAATGATAACAATTCCTCTTCCGAGGCTAAAGGGACCGCAAAACCTTCGGGGTATTGATTACTAAAAATGAGGTATCATGCAAACTAAACACTGGGATCGCTGAAAGGTGTTCACTACTTTTCTTAACAAAAGAGTTTGCCTTAATACACACATGGATGCTGATGCACTAACAAAATACCGCTTTTGGCTGGTATTATATCCAATGTACTGAAAACAGGTCTACTAGGCCTCATATTATGCCGTATACTCATGCTGGGTACCCTCGCCAGTTACAAGTAGGTAAACAGGTTTAGTAACAGGCCAATTAATCAGTATAATCAGCCATAATAGGCAAGATAGACCCCCTTACAATGGACTAGCAGGAGCTTAACTGGCCTCTTCCAGTAATAGGGCGCAAATTTTCCTACGAGTATACTGTCCCATTTTTGGTGTTCGAAAGAACTCATAGTAGTATTAATTAAGTGCAAAGCTGTTTACAGCTGTGTACAATAAAACTTATAGTTACATGCCACCAATAAACTGAAAATTGTTTGCAAAAGTAATAGGAAAACTATACTTGTTCAAGCCGTTGATGAAACACATCCATGTGCAGCAATCCTAGGAAACCACATCTGAAAAGATATACATGATACAAACTCTTGTACGGATCAATAATGGATTGAGGCATGTTTGGACACTTGATAGCATGTGATCAATGGAAGGGGAATATACTGAGCATGCAGAAAAGCTTATACCTGAAGCCCATGCCAAGTGCAGTGCTTGTCTCTTTTGTAACAGACACACTGGCATCATTACATGTTAGCTTCTCAATTGCATGGCTAAGAGCCTCAAAGTCAGAACCATCAGCTGGGTATACACCAGAGAAGACCATGTGTCTCACAGGCTTGAAACCTAAATGGCTATTTTACATGATGTCACATAATACCACAAAAGAAAAACTAAGAAAAAAGTGCATGTAGAACTGTCAATAAATTAAATGAGGTGTTCCCAGGGCCCAACTATTAAATTAATCAGTTGATAGAAATGATTTCAGGAGGGTCTGGAATCCCATACCAGGAAGTGGTTCAACGATAGTCTTAGCCTGATGAAGAGTATCACCAATCCGTGCTTCTTTAGTTGAACGCATTCCAGTTATAACATATCCAACTTGTCCAGTGTAAAGCACTCCGGTAGGGGTAAGCTCAGGATGCATAATGCCAACATCAAAGACTTCATATGTGCGACCAGTCGCAGCTGATGAAATCTTATCTCCCTTGCGCATTGCACCATCAACAATAGCAACATGACATATCACCCCTTTGTATTCATCGTAGTATGAATCTAAGAGCAGCATTCGTACAGGTGAATCACAATTCCCAGGTGGGCAAGGTATACGCTCGATAACAGCAGGTAACACCTGGCTAAGGCCTTGACCAGTTTTGGCAGAAGTGAGCAGAGCTTCACTTGGATCAATGTCAAATAACCTCTTCAACTGGGCCTTTACATTATCTGGGTCAGCAGTAGGCTGATCAATCTTGTTAATGACAGGAATAATGCTAAGGTTTGACTCAAATGCAAGGTAAAAATTTGCAATTGTTTGTGCCTGTACACCTTGGGCTGCATCAACTACTAAAAGAGCACCCTGGCAAGCTGCTAGGGACCTGGAGACCTCATAGCTGAAATCCACATGGCCTGGAGTATCAATCAGGTTAAGCAAATAGCTTGAAGTGTCTGTCCCATGGGACTCGGAATTTTCCACTGTATGCTTGTAGAACATAGTCGCGGTTTGGGCTTTGACGGTGATGCCCCTTTCTTTCTCTACCTGTTGATACCAGACATAAATGTTGCAATAAAGGGCTGAAAGTATAAAACTATACAACAGGGATTTATCAACCTCAGGAACAGGAGGAACTTTAGGAAAATGGGAATATTTAAGAAACAGGGTAAGTCAACAGTGAAGGTATGTCATTCATGCTAATATTACCATCCGGAAATAAGTAATGACACAAATGAGGAAGCCTAAAGAGAAACCGACTGCCCTCAACCATTTTGCAATTTAGAATGAAGAATTCCCAATGTATAATTTTATCAAACTCCATATATTTACCAAATTCCATATCAAGCAAGAGCATATCTACTAACCCCTGTATAGCCCAATGTACTGATAAAAAAATGCTAATAATCTTCCTATAACTTTCTTAGCACACACGGTAGGTTAAATTAGTAGTTACCATATGAATACTTTTTATTGGTTTGTTGCCTTGTCTTTTCTAAATCCATCTCAGTTTTTGTGGCTGCGGGTTTGTATGGCGACTGATGTGCCACATGATTGGATTTTTTTATTAGTTGCATCGCAACACGCAGGTATTCAGCTAGAATAATATGTAACTGTATGCTGTAAGGTTGTTATCCCTGACGCATTTATTAACACTTGAAAGGAAATCATCCTTTTATCAAAGTCGTGATGTTGCTGGTACTGCTGTTCTACCATGTACGAACTTCAAAATTAGGACCGCATCATTGCAAT
>NC_057812.1:54209607-54221945 GCF_018294505.1 Triticum aestivum | reverse complement strand
GAGGTACTGAGCGCCATGGCCCTTCTGGATGGTGCCGGTGAGCTCCAGCAGCCGGTCGGCGAGCGTGGACTTGCCGTGGTCGACGTGCGCGATGATGGAGAAATTCCGGATCCGCTCCGGCGGGTACTGCCCCAGCTCCGACGCCGACACGCCGGAGCGGGGGCGGTGCTCCGGCGACGCCTGGGAGGACAGGAGGCGCTCGGGGAGCACGAACGTACGGGCGGGGGAGGGGGCGTTGGCCAGCTTGCGGACGGCGCTGCGGGCGGCCCGCCGGAGCGCGGCGGCGCCGGCCATGCGGAACCGCGGGGCGGCGGGGGCTAGGGTTCTGAGAAGGATTTTGGCGAGAAGGGCTTGACCGAGGAGTGGGTGGAAGCGGTGTATAGACCAGAAAAATGTTTGTGAAGACTGTAAAGGTGGACCAGTTTGCATTTGTTTTTCTAGAAAAGGCCATCATGGCTAGCTTTATTAAAACGGAAACGTTTAGAACCGGTCGACCGGCTGAAACTCGGCCGGTCACGTCCACGCTGGTGACGGCCCCACGCACCATCGCTTTACTCTTCGTTATCCTGCCGCACGAAGTGCTCCTAGAGTTCTAGCCATACGTTCCACCACTAACTATTCCCTCTTATCCCCTCACGCCCCTCTTGCCCTGTGGCTCTCAAATAACTTCTCACCGGTCGCCGGTGATGACCGTCATCGATCCAGCACCTACCTGCCCTCTGTCTATCCCGCGTCAAACTCCGCCGCGAACGGGCGCTACCTTAGAGGAACCCACCACCGCGTGTGGCAAGGGACGAGGTCATGGCCTGCGGCACCGATGAGGTATGGTGCTGGAGACCGGCCGGCAACTGCAAGCTATGTGGCCGCCGGCGTGGATTGGCTCGGCGCGGTGCTGCAACCGTAGTTCCGCGGAGCTGCAACCATGGTCGGAGAAAGCTGGAACCACGGTCTAGCAGAGCTGCAAGGCTCCTACATGCTGGCGAGGGAGTGCTACAACCATGGCCGAGAAAAGCTGGAAGCGTTGTCCGGCGGAGCTACAACCAGGTCCGGTGGAGCTGTGAGGTGAACCAGTCGTTTTTTGCTTCCATCGTCATTTTTTTTCTACAACCGTAAGTTCTTTTGCTGGATCGTTGAGATGTTTTTGTTTCGTGACCACCGGCGGCGAGGCATGATTTTTGGCGACATTGTGAGCCCTCGGTTGGTTGCGAGGTGTTCTTTTTGCTGGAACCGGCATATTATTTTGCTGGAACTATCTTACTTTTTGTTACAATCGACCGTGAAGCTCTTCTCCTCTGAACTTGTTTTTGCTGGAACCGATCTATTCTTTTGCTGGAAACTGGTATTGTTTTTGCTACAACTGAGATTGGAGCTATTTTTTGCTACTAAATTTGTTATGCTGGAACTGAAGCCTTTTCTTGCTGGAACCTAGTAACTTTTTGCTTCAAGGATTTTGTTTTGTTTTCAGTTTTTTTTAAGGACACCAGATGCAAGCCGACGGCCGCGGCGAGCCAGAGGCGGTGACGTCGATCTGGGGGATGCTGCAACCATGGCAAATCGCAAGCTGGAAGCAGCCGAGAAAGGGGATTAGAGCTGCAATCTTTCGGTGGCCACGCGCTGAGGACCCATTGGCGGCCGTTATGCAATCCCGAAGAACGGCTCCGGTGAGTGTGCCGACAAGCAGCTCCGGCGAGCGGCTCGGCGAGCTGCTAGGGCGAGGCGCGGGCGGTTCATGGAGTTGTGCTCGGAGTTGTACGAGAGCGAGGAGGGGATTTTTCTTTTTTTTCTCTCTAGATCTAACGGTCACGTGTGTTGGTATCCAACGCTAGGGCGCTGACCGGCCGAAAACTTCGGCCGGCGCGCCGACGCCTAGCAGTGCCCTATTAAAATTAGACAACGCTTACATCATCCGCCAAAAATTCAGAAATAAAAGCTGGAAGTGAGTCCAACCACAAGTTTGATGGATCAACACTTTCATTCTACGCTAGCACATGAGCCATCATATTTGATTCGCGGTTACAATGCTCAATAATGGTGGCAGGTCTGAAATTAACTAACAATAAACGACTTTCTTCAAGAATTGGACGTGCCACCATTGAGTGTCCAGAGTTTTGCTGGAGAGCCTCCACTAATATCAGACTTTGCAGCACCCCGAGTAGACAACATTTTACAAAGAGTGGGGGCATCTTTGATTCAAAAGATTTTTTTTATAATACTCCCTCTGTCCCATAAACGCTCTTATATTATGGGACTGAGGAAGTAATTTTGAAGAATTGCAATCCTTAGAAATTTTTCTTACGCTGGTAGTTTGATTCATAAGATTAAATTCTACGTAAATTTTTCCTGACAATACCCTTGGCCTTTGATCCATAATGTAGTGCATATATATTTTTTGAAAAGCCAATCTCTCAAACTTTGACCAAGTCTGTTGAGAAAATCATTTACATCTAAAATGTCAAATATATATTATTAGTTTCATCATAAGATATAGTTTCATACTTTATATATTTTGTATTGTGGATACAGATATTTTTATCTATATAAATTTGGTCGAAATTTGCATTGTTTGGTTTTGATAGCTTGACTTTTCAAAATATCTATACACGCTCCATTATGGAATGGAGGGAGTACTATATTGCGTATAAATTTTAGCATACACTCAAACATCTTGAAAACATATGTTTATCAAATCCGGTGAAAGTGATGCCGGCGATGAACGATATGCTGGAGGAACCATTCGACGCAAAAGAGGTCCACAATGCCCTTTTCCAGATGGCCCCAACGAAAGCACCGGGGATTGATGGTTTTACGGCCGGCTTCTTCCAACGACATTGGCATTTGTTGAAGGACGACGTGACTAATGTTGTGTTAAGCTTTCTAAACGGGGGAGACCTACTGATTGGCTTCAATGACACTTTCCATTACCTTGATCCCAAAGGTACGGTACCGCCAATCAATCTCTCAATACCGCCCCATTGCGGTATGCTCTGTACTCTATAAGTTCGCAGCTAAGGTTATAACTAACCGATTGAGGGGCTGTATGGATGAGATAATTATCGAGGAACAAAGTGCATTTGTCCATGGGCGATTGATTACTGATAATGTACTGGTGGCCTTCGAGAGTGTGCCCACTTTACGTCGGAGAAAGAAAGGCCAAAACCACGCTGATTTTCAGCAGGGTTCTGATCAGTTAGATATGATGAAAGCATATGATAGAGTGGAGTGGCACTACTTGGAGGCCATTATGGCGAAGCTGGTTTTCAGCATGGTTCTGATCAGTTTAATTATGAAATGTGTCGCCTCAGTGCGCTTCTCTGTTAGGGTGAATGGTGAGCTTCAACCCTACTTCACGCCCTCTCGGGGGCTTCAGCAAGGGGATCCCGCGTTACCCTACTTGTTTCCGCTCTGCGCGGAGGGTTTCTCGTCACTACTCAAATATCATGGAGGACATATTGATAGGGGTATTAGGGCGAGCATCTGTTCACCATGGGTCAGTCATTTGCTGTCCGCGGATGACTGTTTGATTTTTCTCAATGCTAATTCCCAGAGTGCAGAGAGATTGAATGATATTATGTGGATCTATGGTGAAGCTTCAGGTCAAAGTGTGAATAAGGATAAAAGTGATATCTTCTTTAGTCCGAACACACCCAGCTCCACTAGACAGACTTTCAAAGGAACACTAGGTGTCATGGTAGAAGCGTTCAGCGACAGATACCTTGACTTACCTACTGCTGTTGGACGGATCACGAGTGCACATTCGAGCACATTGGCGAGCGGTCCAGAAGAAAAATGCAGGGATGGTCTGAGAGGCTCTCTGCATGTGCTCGGAGAGAGATACTCATCAAAACCATCATCCAAGCGATCCCTACGTATAACATGAGTTGTTTCCTGTCGACAAAAAAGGTTTGTGCAAAACTGACGTCTAGCATGGCACGGTATTGGTGGAGTAGCTCCATCGATAAGAGGTCGCTCCATTGGATCTCTTGGAAAGAGCTTACGAAACCAAAATGTCAAGTAGGCATGGGTTTCCGTGATCTCCATATGTTCAACCTGGCTCTTCTCGGCAAACATGGGTGGCGTTTCATGACAAAACCAACATCACTTTGCGCAAGAGTTATGAAGGGCAGGTATTTTCCAAATTCTGATTTCATGCAAGCTGCTGTACCCAAGGCCGCGTCAGCAACTTGGCGGGCTATCATAGCAGGCCGAGAAGCCTTGCTTGCGGGTATCGTCATGCGAGTTGGCGATGGTACTTCTATCAATGCATGGACTGACAAAGTGGATCCCTACAACACACACAAGGACACCATTGTTGACACCAATGGCCCCTACCATCTGACTAGTCAACGACCTGATTGATTCAGATAACTGGTCCTGGAAACAGGATCTAGTTCGACAGAATTTTATCGCACCGGATGCTGAGGCTATACTGAATATTCCTCTACGACGCAGTGGTGGCGAAGATACATTGGCATGGGCACATGAGAGGACAAGTAACTACACTGTTAAGTCAGCGTACCGAGCTCTAGTGATTCAAAAGAGCATCAAGCTCGAGAAAAGAAGGGCCGGTTACAGAAGCTTCGGTTAATAAACAACAGTTGTGGAAAGCTCTGTGGTCTCTCAAGGTGGTACCTAAAGTGCGTGTGTTCTGGTGGCGGGTACTCCGTGGTATACTGCCGGATGAATGCACGCTCAAGTATCGACATATCCGAGATATCAGCACATGCAAGCTTTGTCAATCACATGATGAAGACCTACATCATGCCCTTATGTACTGTTCACATGCCCGAGGATTTTGGGACGAAGCACGCCAGCTCCTGGATATCAAACTACCGCGGCTTCATCCCACAACTTGGGCATCTGATATTTTATGCGAACCAAGGTTCTCAGCGAGAGAACAAGCAACGATCATCACTATGATGTGGTACATTTGGACTTCACGCAACCGACGGACGCATGATGGGGACAAATTGGATCCGGCCAACTCGATAAGGCTTACTCGAGAAGCTCTGGCCCTGCTTGATATTCCCTTGTAACACATTAACGCCCTACCAAGTCACGGTTGGCGCCCTCCGGAACCAGACCAGGTCAAGATAAACACCGACTCAGTGGTCGTTCATGACGAAGGAAAAAGTGGAGCTGGTGGCGTGGCAAGATCGTCCACAGCCCTACTGGGTGCTTGGTGCAAACCTCACCCTGGAGTTACTGACCCCATGATCGCGGAGGCCCTTGCAGCTCGGGATGGAGTAATCTTCGCAAATCTCAGAGGGTTCACGCATGTGGTGTTGGAGACCGACAGCCTGGAGGTGGTTAACCTCTGGAGCACTCGCCTCAACAGTCGTTCAGTTGTGGCATCAATTCTTTTAGAAATTGAAGAGCTTTCTGCTAGTTTTCATTCTTTTGTAATCCAACATGTAAGTAGATATGCCAATGGTCCAGCTCATCTTTGTGCAAAACGTGCTTGCACGGTGACTGGCACCGAAAGCTGGCTGGCTTACGGAGACTCTCAGCATCTTGATCAGCAGCCTTATAGCTGATTGTTCAAAGAACACTTTTGTTTAAATAAAGCTCTGAATTCCATGCAAAAAAAAAACAAATACTGCCCATGATTTACCTTATAGTTTGAGGATGGGGCTTGCCTACTCCTGCCTTCGTGCTCCCATCCATGCTCCCCACCGTTCCTTTTGCATCCCACGGTTCCATCATTTTCTCTCTCCCACGCCCCTTTTTACTACCGAAAGATAAATCAAGAATACCAATTTGTTACTTCATCTTCACTACTATTAAACAATCAAACAAGAACTTTCTTACATGCACCCAACAATTGTCCCACAAAACCACACGATCGATCAACACCGCATGATTAATCCCACAAATTTCAATCCAATAGCCATTAATGATCTAATAACTTTATGGGGTGGACTTAATAATTTTCAATGACTGACCGTACTCCATCAGCGAAGGAATATTCTACATGCCAGTGCTCGTTGTCCCCTACAATCACGGGATTATGATCGCTAAGGAAACTGAAGGAAATCGGCTCCCTGCACGCTGACACCGCTCCATCGCACGATCGCCATCTACATCGCCGATTGTTGTCTCTCGCAGCGTGAAATCCGCGTTCGCATCTCTTTTCTTCTCGCGATCTCATCTCTTCTCGCCCCTGCCTCATCGCACCTATCGCCGCCACCCCTCGCTAAAATATAACCCACATGCCCGGCGGCTCACGACCCTCCTCCCTCGAGCAGCGGCAGCGGAGCGGGGTGCAGCGGCCTCGGTCTATGTCGACGGGCGGCGTGATCCCTCTCCTCCATCGAGCAGCGGCGGCGGCGCGGGACGCAGCTGGCTCGGCCTCCGTCGTTGGCGGCGGCGTCCCTCACCCCTCGACCATCGACAGCAGCAGGGGACGCAACGGGCAGCCAGGGACGCGGCGCTGGGTGCGGGGCGCGGCGGTGAACCTGCGGGAGCCGGCCCTGCCATGGGGACTGCAGGGTAGAGGGTGCATGCGTGAAGGAGGCGCGTCCCTCCTGCTTCCGGCGTGCCGCGGCATGGGCCTCCCTGCTGTCGGCGTGCTCCCTGATGCCAACTCCTCTTTCCTCCGCCGCTGACATGCACAACACCGTCCCATGCCCTCAGCCCGCTGGCCAGAGAAAGGTTAGTACATTCTTTTTTTCCTTTGAAGCAGATAGAGGATTAATAAATTTTCTGGCCCACTATACCATCCTGTGGAATGAACTGGGATCCTTCCGTTGGCGCATAGGCATTCTTTTTGTTGATTCATGCCTCAGATCTTGCACAAATAGAATAATCCACAAAAAAAATTGGGAATGTCTAAGGCACATCTAGATGTGCCCTACTTATTGCACATCTAAGTGAGTGAATCAAGTATGAAGAGGAAAAGAAAAAAGAAAAAGAAAATATTCACACGAATCTCAACGTAAGATCAATGATATAGGACTTAGATGTGCAATACTTATGGCACATCTAGATGTGCTTTAGCAAAACTGAAAAAATAAATCTGACCACCAAGTGTTTGAGTTTATGCTTACAAAGCTTTTCATTCTCTATTTGGATGGGTTGAACATTCCAATTGAGGAGAAATTTGTTAGTGCCCTGAGTGCATCGATCTATGCAGCTATAAAGTTGAATGAATCAACCAAAAAGTTACGGCCTACACAAACAAAAAATTATGCAGACAAATCACCTAAATGAATAGCAGCCATGGGTTGTTCAGGTGGGGTGTGCGGCCTCGATTCAATGCAAACACACAGCTCATAGATGGGTCGTTCAGGTGGTGAACATGACCTCGATCTACACGGATCGGTGACGGTGACTTCGATCTGCATAGAATATTATATGTGAAAATGTAAACAGTTATAATCTACTCCCTCCGTTCCGAATTACTCGTGGCAGGTATGGATGTATCTAGATGTATTTTAGTTCTAAATACATCTACTTCTGCGACGAGTAATTTGGAACGGAGGGAGTAGTAAATAAGTGTTCACATGTTGCCTTCAAAAATCCACTTCAGCACAATACTTTCTTTAATATGTTTGCCAATCTGTTGCTAGAACTCAGTGCCTACTAGATCCATCTGTTGTGTCTAGATATCATAACACTTCCTTGAATGAATGTAAAAGTGTTTTTTCAACAAATGCATCATTCTTCAGTCTTTTAGTGCTGAGATTTTAGTTACATATCAGTCTTCAGACCCTCTTGTTTTATTTTTTTCTCTTTGTCAATCAGTGCTTTTAGTCATGTTCCCTAAAAAACAATATGTCCTTATTGTATTCTTTCTTCAGTCTATTTGGTTTTTTTTTTCAACGAATGATCTCATTGCATAAAATGTAGGCATCGGTGTACAATATGGATGATGCACGTGATTGGATATGCACTGCCATCTCCACTGCACTGAAGGAGATCAAGCCCATTTCCATCCGGATCAGCTAGAACCTCCCCTCGACCTGCATCATTGTCCTTTATTTTTTTCTCTCCCTGAGGTAAGTTGGCATGCTCCCTGTTCATACATACGGACGATGAGATGGATATGGGTTTGATATTACTGATGTTGATGAACTGCTCATTTGTCACTGTCAAACCAGATGAGCCTGAAAGGAACTAAGAGAGATGACTATTCATTTACCAGTCTTGTCATTCTATGTTTTGTCAATATATACGTCATTGGACTGATGCTTGAATGTATTCATGGACAAACATGTTTGTTGATCAGCTATGATATGTGTTTCCACTGGCTACTTGCCACTTTTTGAGGGGCAGATTTTAGCTTGAGAAGATTTGTGTGAAAACATAGTTGTGCTCTTGCTCTAATGGAAATTCAGAGTAGGGTGTTCCAAACCAGATTGACACAAACAGAAATTTGTGACTGAGTTTTATGCTGAGAGGTAGATACCTGCTTTCCGCTCTTCACCTATCGTAGAACTTGCATCTTATTTTTTGATCACTATAATCTGTCCATTAATCGGTATTCTAGCTGAAAGTTTCAGAGTTGTCAGTTATTTTTAAAACTCGCTTCGAAGAGTAGCTGGTCTTTTTTTAGGACATATTTGTTGTGTCTTTTCCCCATTTAGAACTACATGTGAACTTTATAGATACGAGAATAAAAGGGCAAAGGCCCAGAGAAAGTTCAATTCCTCTTCTGTTTATTTTCTTTATTCTTTGTTTACATAATGGTTTTGAAACTATGTTTGTGAATTGGATGTATATAGACATGTTTTAGTGTGTTTGTTCACTTGTTTTAGTCCGTATGTAGTCTATATTAAAATATTCAAACACATATTATTTTTGTGAATGGAGGGAGTATTTTTTTATAATTCTTATGTATGGTAATATTAGTCGAGACGTGCGTTGCATGTGCATACTTACTAGTACCATCCTTAATACTTGCACATCGTTGAAACGTCCTTTCCCGGTACATCCAGAAATTACGCGTCCATGGACTGGAGTCCGTCCGCAGCAGCCATGCCGATGTCGACGTCGTCCGCTAAACTCTGGCCAAAGCTCCAAGCCGCAAAGACCTTCTTGATATTGGCGCGCAGCTCTGCACCTACCGCGAGCACGGTCGAGCCGGCCTCAAACCCCATCTCGCCGAGTACCGCCTCACGCGCCCACACGACAAGGTCAACGTGCTCTTGCCGCCGGCTCTTGCGAGCTCGCTGTGCTCTTGCCGCAGGCTTGCTGTATTCCAGGAGATCGCCAGCAAGCAGCTGGCCTGCTCGAGTACGCTGTACGCGTGTAGCACTCGCCGGCTTCTGCCCGCCTCCGCCGTCGGTGCTAGTGCCGCCTCATCGACGACGGCCGGCGCCCGCGTTGCCGTTCCATCCGCCTCAACGCTCCAGCCGCGCTGCCGGTGCTGATGGTTGCGAAGATGACCACGGCTTAGCCACCGGGTCCAGCCGCGCTGCCTGCTCCCTCCGTGTTGGTGTGCAGCATGCATGTCCTGGGGCGGTGCGCTGCGGCCTGCGGGATGAGCCAGTGGAAGAAGACGTCGCGTAATACGTATGGGAGAGGGTTGATATGGAAATACGGGGATTCTATGTCTTTTCTTTGGAAAAAAGAGGCACCGGGAGGAGAAAATGGTGTGACCGTTGGATGGTAAATGAATAAACAGGAGTATAGATGGGAGCACGCGGAGGGAGGAGGCAAGCCCCGTCCTTAGTTTGATGAGAAGTTTGGTAAGTAAATTTAAGTGAAATTAGTTGAGAAGGTAAGTAAATCAAGTTAATTGATTATCATACTTATAAACAAGGTTGGACGAAGGGGTGGTAAGAAGAAAGTGAAAAATGGAAAACATTCTTTTCAGAGAAAATGTTGCTTTAGGTCAGTTGCGCGCGAGCCACTAAATCCTTTTTCATCATGTGTCGGGCAGCGCCCCGCAACCTCCCCCACGGGTCACATGTTTCCCATGGCCCACCAACCCACCGCTTCCCCTCTTTTACCTTATCTGTCCTCTAAACTATCCATAATGGGAGTAACACAGGTAGTAACATCACACATTTCTAGATAAAATAGACGATGTGGCAAGCAATAAATGAAGAAAGAGAGGAATTACTTTCTGCGAAGAGAAACTTCTAGGGACTTGTAGCGCTTCAGTGTGGCTGGTTGTTTATTAAATGGTTAGTTTGATATATTTTTTTCTTTTCTGTAAGTAGCAATTACTCTAATTTTCTAATAGTAACATTTTCCTAGAGAAAAGTAGCTGCTTGCAGAAAGGCATCACCTCCATATGCTGTCAGTCTTAGTGATGAAACCGTGAAGTCTTTTGGTTTGGCCGTTTGTTATCCTCCAATACTTGATCATTCAGTGAAGAAGTGTATTGCGTAACATTGCTTCTCTCTGTTGTGTAAACAACAAAATGTATGTATAAACAGCTGCAGTATTTTAAGCATGTAGTTGATGAAAATATTACATGTATTTATTTGTTCTTCCCTTTTTAATCTATTATTTGCTCCCTCTTTTAATATGTGCACAAGATATCACTGTATTTTAAACATGTAGCATGTTGTTGTTTACTAGCACTTGCTGGGTATCCAGTTGATGAGAGAACTGTTTTTTTTTTCCAGTTTCTGCATGGCTGTCTGGTGTCCTGTTGTGAAAATAAGTACCTTTATTTTTTCTAATCTGTGGAGAAATGTCTGGTATCGTGTTGTATAGTAATTAAACTCTGTGCAAATCTGATTTGAGTCAATGGACCTAAGAAAAGAAGGAACAAGTTTTAAGATGTCTCTAAACTAAATACAGTAAGTTCTAACAATTTGTTTATGCTTTATCATTCACCCCCCTCTGTATGCCAAAGAATTCCGCAATCTGAACAATAACACATCAAGCTATAACTCAATTAGCCACAGGTTATCACACGGGCGCGCCATGCCTCCGCACAACAAGTGTATATTATGAATATATAATAGCTTACACCCGTAGTAAATAGCTTGCAAAATTAGTGAAGTACTACTAACATATTGTGATCCCCAAAGGCATAAGTAAAAGGAGACATGATCCCTAAAGGCTTTATATCATGTACTCCTACATAGCTTTCGCAAGATGTTTTGCTTTACTGTTGCCGGCGAAGTGGGCACCTACAGTCTTCATAATCTTCTTTAGTGCTTCTTCAAGAGCCCGCTTCACCTCAGCGGAATGCGGAGCACCACTTTCATAATCAATGATGAACTCTTCCATCTTGTGAAACGTCCTGCTACCACAACTCTTCTCTTCTTTCCCGGGAACCTCACAGTGTCCAAACCATGAAAACACAACATGTCTAATGTACTCCAGACATGGGTTGCCTTGTGCAACTTTTACAGGACAAAAAGCTTTCCTTACTTTCACACTCAAAATTTGTTCCCCGTCTTCCATGAAGATGGCCCAAGCTGGATCTCCTATATTACCAAATTCATCGTCCTCTATTAAATCGGGGAGCTTATTATGGGACAGAATAATAGGTTGATTTTCACCCTTCATGTCTTTGCAGTACTCTCTAGTTAGCTCGCGAACCTCCTCAAGATCCTCGTCATGATCCATGGACAACAGCCATATGTCTGCCTTCGGGAGTAATACAGCAGCACATTGCATGCAAGGTTCAAAGATCATTTTAGCCACGACATCAGGCCGGTCATATGGGTCAGCAGGCATTCCGTACACCCCGAGTGCATATTCAAAGGTCTTGTCCCAGCACCTTATCATCCTCCCCACGGTGTTATTTATGGCAACATCCATCACAAGCGTCCAGTATTCATGTGGACGGCGATTTATTTCATCCGACAACCACACGAACTCTACCCCGTTAAGCTCCAAGCTGGCTGTTTTCCATACCTCAATCATGTAACATCCAATAGTCTGAATATCATTCATATCACCACTGAATCTGTTGTGTATATGAGCAAACCAATCCGCCATCAAGATTTTAACCCTGCAGCCAGCTTTGACCATTTTGTTGACATTGAGCACCATCATGATCCCCTGGGCAATGTGTACCGATGGAGAGGGATCGCACCAAACATAGCAAATAGGAGCGACCTTCTTCTCCGGTAGCACCCTAAGCTCCTCTTCCTCGTCGATGCTCCCCAACCCGATGCTCCTCATCGTCGCAAACCTCTCATCCAAACTCATCTCGACAGCATACCCTGCAGTGCTGATCTGAGTTGTCGCCTCGACTGAGTTGTCCATTATTTATTTATTTATTTGAAAAGGAGGTCATCTAATGACTGAGTTGTCCATGGGGACGAAATATATAGGATCGTAAACACAACTCAACCAACGAAAATTCTAGACCTACGGACCAGTTACGGGCTGCAGGCTACGGACAACCTTTTCCTAACAAATATCCC
>NC_057812.1:54204034-54208981 GCF_018294505.1 Triticum aestivum | reverse complement strand
CCCACGTCAGTCCGTAACCAAACTCCAAACATCACGTAGAATCTGCGCGTAAGTGTAGCAAAACTCCTCAACTAATATATAAGAGCCCACCACAAGAAGTCAAGAAGTGAGAAGGGAATCGTGATTACGCCCGTGTAAGGATGTTTACTGCTAGGTTCTGCTTATTCTTTGAGCACACCGGAAAATACAGCTTCATATCTCTGGAAAAGGAGGGTGGCGGGGGTGGTGGTGTTGGAGGCGGCCTTGGAGACGTCGATGGTGACGGTTGCTGAGGTGGATCCAAACCCTAGGCAACTGCAATCAAGGAATCCGAATCCAAATCGATCTGGGTTGCACAAGAGAGGATAACGAAGCGACGAGGTTTTCTGGGAGACTAGTCACAATGAGGAGTAATTTAGACTAGTAACATCATATTTTACTAGACTATATTACTACCTCCACAGTGTGTAGTAACATATGTGTGGTGTCATGTCATGGTTCATTTATTAGCTTATAGGCTCATATTGTATTGGTATGTGTGATGTTACAGTAACTAGCTAAGTTACCACCATCATTTTTCTCATCATTAAATATGTACCACATAAGCAAAATTATCTTGAAAAGTGTGATGTTATTAGTGATGTTACTCCCATTATGACCAACCGGAGGCCAAGGCGTGGTTTCCGAGGCCCTTCGCCAACGCTCGTAGCTTTTCCCTTTCCTGTTGTACTCGTGTGTTTTTTTACATGTACTCGTGAATTTCTAATGTCTGGTTGACCGAGATATTTGTGTGGTCGAGCGTTTGTCAACTGGAATCACCTTGAGATTTGCGGTTTTTTTTCTTCTTTTTATAAAATTTGTTTATACTAGCAAACATTCCTGCGTGTTGCAACAGAGATAAAAATATTACGCGCTAGCAGTATGGCTCAGTACCCTCATATCAGCGTCCTCTATTTAACACGGTGGCCTACCATTATCTGTCTTCCCACCCTCGCTGATGATAGCCGGCTAGCCGCGATGTTCATGTGATCACAATGCATTCGACGTGGTAAGTCTGAAGTCTGTGAGCTTGCCACTGCACGCCACACTTGTCATTGTGTCACGCAAGGGAATGTTTAATTTTTTTAAAACAAATTCATCGACCACGAACTACTCCCAACGCATAGACATATAAAGACTTTCCAAAAACTAATCACATTCTAGATATAAAAGACTTTTCAATCAGCAAACAGTTTTTTGAATCGACAAACTTTTTTTAATTTGGGATTTTTCAAATTTACGAACATTTGTTTTGCTTAGGCGAACATTTTTTGAAATGCATGAACAATTTTTGAATTCATGAACTTTTATTGACTCAACAAATACTTTTTGAATTGATGAACTTCTTCTAAAATTTGGGAACATATTTTGAAAATTGTGACCTTTTTAATTTTGTGAACATTTCCTAAAATTTTATGGACACTTTTTACAGATTCACAAATATGTTTGAATACATGATCATCTTTTTCAAAATCGTGAACATTATTATATTTCCCAACCATCTTTCCTAATCATGAAACTTTTTAATTTGCAAACATTTTTTAAAATTACCAACATTTTTGGAATCCAAGAACATTTTATGTTTTCCCAAACATTTTTTGAATTCAGCAACATTTTTAAAAACTCACAACTTTTTAAAATTTGGAAATCCTGAATTAATTTAAAGAAGGGAAAACAAAAACAGAAATAAGAAAATAAAAGGCAAAAAACAAAAATAAAAAACAGGGGGCATCACGCCTCACATATGGGCCGGCCCATGAACACGTACAAGGAGGACGAGGTGTGTGAGAAAAGGGAGGAAAAAAGGGAAAATACACAGGCACACCCCTATACGAATATTAAATGTAAAAATACCAAAACAATCAAAAAAATCTGAAATTTGGGGATATCAAACATGGGTTTCAAATCTACCCTTGTGTGAAATTTCATATAAAAATACCAGAAAACGTATCCATGGCAAATGAAATATTGTCCGAATCAAAATCTGTCCAAACAGTTCTTTTTCTATACATATGAAATTTTTGTCTTTTTTGCCATGAATACGTTTTCTGATATTTTTTCACGAAATTTCACACGGGAGTATATCAGGAACCCAGGTTTGATATCCCAAAATCTTAGAATTTTTTTTAAATTTCTCAGTATTTTTTTGAATTTAATGTTCGTATAGAGGTGTGGAGCATCCAGGGGCTACAAATCCATTTCCGGAGAAAAGGGAAAAACCTTGGATCCACGATGGAAGACTTATTAGGCTTAAGCCACTGCCGTGCTTGTGCGGCTATAATACTTTGGGCATCATCTATATAAAAGAACCGAACATGACCACGACTTTGGGCATCCCTTTATTAGTAGGTATAGACATATATTATTTCTCACGCTTATGATAGCGACTCACCTTTTTTCCCCGGAAAACTTTGGACTTTATTCATCATCAATCGTGCTAGATTGATAAATCATAATAACACAGACGAATTAAATAAAGATTATAGCATCTACACTCAGGCTCCTCAAACGCCCTCTATACACCCGAACGGACGATCTGGTCAGTGCTCGATTACAAAATTGCAACCCAGCCGGGCTCCTCAAACCAACACTATACGTCCGGGTTGACCGGCACCTCTCGTATCCATCCCATATCTGAGGCCGATATGACGAGGCCGGGATGCGTCCATGAGCGTCTGCCAGGTCGGACCGACTGGCGGAACCCACACAGACAATCGGTCCGGTGAGTATGCATTCATATCGCAGCTTTGCCACGCTGCCCGAGGGGCCCAATCCGACTGTTTAAGTCGGTCGGCGCCCCCTCAACCCTAGCCAGTCCCATTTCCACCGTCGTCCGTCGATAGCCATGGTCCACCAACGGATCACCACCTATACCATGCTCACTCTGGACCCAGGTGGAGCTCCTAGTGGAGATCCAGGCACGTCATGCCGCTCAGATTACAACAGGCTTGCCTCGAGACTCTCTGGAACAGTTGGCACCGGAGCAGGGGGAGGCGGAGCAGGAGGCACCAGACGCGGACATGGAGCACGCGGAGCCAGAGAAGAGGGAAGAGGAGGAAGGCGAGGTAGTTCTGGCTACCGAATTCAGATGAGTGACGCGTTGGCCGTGCTTGAGGTTGCCCAAGCGGAGAAGGCGATGGAGCAACAAGCTATCCTCGACTCCATCTAGTCGGAGCTCGAGATGGAGGCAAACCGCCGCTACCTCCGCCAGGTGGGCGCGGAGATGGACCAAGCCTTGGTGGAACTGGACTCCGACGAGGAGCTAGAGCTACGCGCAACGGCCACCGATCAAGAGGCCAGTTCATCCAGCACTGCCGGCACTGAGGTTGTCTACATCTTCGACCACGAGTAGTAGTATGGTAGTTTTTATCTACGTAGTAGTACACAGATTTTGTGTTGCGTGGTGTAGTATAGATTTGAGACATATGATTGCAACGGTGCTTGGTGATCGAACCCTCTTCACGGGCACGTTCGAAAACGACCGCGGACATATGACATGTCATTTTGTTTTGTTTTTTTTTCGGGTGAAAAAACTTGTATTACTCAATCTCCACACTTGTACAGTCCATGGCAGCCAACTCTATGGATACGTGAGGTCCAGAGCCCAACCAAGTCATGGTTCTACCCTCAATACGAGCAAAATTAGCTAGGCTATCACTAACCTTATTCTGGCTACGATTTACATGAGTAATACAAACTTCACGAAAAGACATAAGATATTTAATCTCCTTTATGATGGACGAGTAAATGGATCGGTCAACCTCCGAAGCTTGGATCATCTTCACCGCCACAATTGAGTCCATTTCCACGATCACCGGTAGCTCACTTTGGTTGTATGCGGCTGTAGGTGCGAAAAGTGCAAGCAACAACTGAGCTCCTTTAAGCTATTTATTTTCCTTTCAATGTATATACATTTTCACATCTCAAAAGAATCTGAAAAAAATACGCATAGACATATTTTTGTAGTATACATGTGTATAGAATTTCATAAACATATATGTTAATATGTATGTACACAAAAAGGGCAAATTTATGGAGTAAAATAGGCCTTTTCTTTTTTGTTTTTGTGACTGATATTTGTTTTTTTGTGTACCATGCAAATAATCAAATTAGTTGATGAAATTTTATACTACATACTTGAAGAACATGCATATGTAGATTTGCTATTTCACATCTAGATGTGAAATAGCTATCTCACATCTAAATCTAGAACCGTTGGATACAAATAATCACAATTAGTCGTTTTAGCGCTCTGTTGGTTTCTTTCCCGATGTGACGTGAGCTTACGATCAGCTTGCAGTTTTCCAATCCTGTCGCTCTGATTTGTTTTATTTTTTTCTCATTTTTCTGTTTCCTTTTTCTGTTTCCTTTTCCTTTTCTGTTTATATTTCATTAGTTCTTTTTTATTTTATATTTTAAATTTTTAATTCAAGAACACTTTTTTAAATTCATGAAAATTATTTAATTTTTTAATTCAAGAACACTTTTAAAATTCATGAAAATTATTTAAATTTTGGACTATTTCTATTCAAATACAAGAATAGCTATGTCACATCTAAATTTACCAGTACATATATATTTTTTGCTACAAAATTAGTGTTTGACTTGAGCGGGGCGAGTACACCAGGTTTTTGAGCCGTCTTTGCTTGTCCATTACAGGAGGCTGATGGATTATGTTTTTATCATTGTTGGGTCACGTAAATGCCGCTTTGATGTGTTTTGTTTTTGTCTCATTTTCTTCCGTGGGATATAAGATTTGTACTCGAAAAGCACTCGCTAGTGTGCATGCGAAGTAGTTTTTTTGGTTTGGTTTTGTCGATGTTTGTCTCGCGTGGACCGCATGTTCTTTTTATATGTGCTCTAGCTATGAATTTTCATCTGGGAAGCGGTTTTTTGTGGTTTTTAGTTGTTTTTTTTTGTGTTTTCATT
>NC_057812.1:54162645-54203351 GCF_018294505.1 Triticum aestivum | reverse complement strand
ACTTTTGCAACTAGGTCTTCTTGTTTGATGCCACTTACAAGTCGGCCCTCGACTTGCTACCGGGTCATTTTGTTTCATGCCACTTGCATGTTGACCCTCGACTTGCAGTTGGGTCTTTTTGTTTGATGCCACTTGCAAGTTGACCCTCGACATGCAACTGGGGTCTTTTGTTTGATGCCACTTGCAAGTTGAGGGTTGACTTGCAACCGAGTCTTTTCGTTTGATGCCACTTGCAAGTCGCCCTCGACGTGCAACTGGGTCATGTTGTTTGATGCCACTTGCAAGTTGACCCTCGACTTGCAACTGGGACTTCTGTTTTCGTGGCACTTGTAAGTCGACCCTCCACTTGCAACTGGGGTCTTTTGTTTCATGCCACTTACAAGTCGCCCCTCGACTTGCAACTGCATCTTTTTGTTTTTTATGCCACTTGCAAGTTAACTCTCCACCTGCAACTGGGTCTTCTTGTTTGATGCCAGTTGCAAGTCGACCGTCGACTTGCAACTTGGTCTTATTTTTTTATGCCACTTACAAGTGTACCCTCAACTTGCAACCGGATCTTCTTCCTTTTTATGCCACTTGCAAGTACACCCTCGACTTTGCAACCGCCACTCGCAAGGGGACCCTCGGCTTGCAACTGCATCTTTCTCTTTTTTATTCCACTTGCAAGTGGACCCTCGACTTGCAACTGGGTATTCTATTTTTTCATGCCACCTGCAAGGGTTCGTTGTTTGTCAACATGGGAGGGCCACGTTAGAGGATGATGTCACGTTAGATGTGAGATATTATCTCACATCTAGATGTAATATAGATGGACTCTTTTTTGAAACTTTTATTTGTTTTCTTCTGAAAAGAGAGGCCGTCCTTTGAAACGCTGCTCTCCTCAGCGACACATCCCGCCGCAGTGGCACCAATCCGGGGATCTCTCAACTCCGACACCGGCCATCCGCCGATCCCTCCCCGCGCGGGCCTCGGGCCTCTGTGATACGTCTCCAACGTATCTATAATTTTTGATTGCTCCATGCTATATTATCTACTGTTTTGGACTATATTGGGCTTTATTTTCCACTTTTATATTATTTTTCGGACTAACCTATTAACCGGAGGCCCAGCCCAGAATTGCTGTTTTTTGCCTATTTTAGTGTTTCAGATAAACGGAATATCAAACGGAGTCCAAACGGAATAAAATCTTCGGGAACGTGATTTTCTCACCGAACGTGATCCAGGAGACTTGGACCCTACTCCAAGGAACAAAAGAGGCGGTCACGAGGGTGGGGGGCGCGCCCCCTGCCTCGTGGGCCCCTCGTTGCTCCTCCTGCGTACTTCTTCCTCATATATACACAAGTACCCCCAAACAATCAGAACATGAGCCAAAAACCTAATTCCACCGCCGCAACTTTCTGTATCCACGAGATCCCATCTCGGGGCCTGTTCCGGAGCTCCGCCGGAAGAGGGCCGTCATCACGGAGGGCTTCTACATCATCATAGCCTCTCCGATGAAGTGTGAGTAGTTTACCTCAGACCTTCGGGGTCCATAGTTAGTAGCTAGATAGCTTCTTCTCTCTCTTTGAATCTCAATACAAAGTTCTCCCCCTCTCTTGTGGAGATCTATTCGATGTAATCTTCTTTTTGCGGTGTGTTTGTTGAGACCGATGAATTGTGGGTTTATGATCAAGTCTATCTATGAATAATATTTGAATCTTCTCTGAATTCTTTTATGTATGATTGGTTATCTTTGCAAGTCTCTTCGAATTATCCGTTTGGTTTGGCCAACTAGATTGGTAGTTCTTGCCATGGGAGAAGTGCTTAGCTTTGGGTTCGATCTTGCGGTGTCCTTACCCAGTGACAGAAGGGGCAGCAAGGCACGTATTGTATCGTTGCCATCGAGGATAACAAGATGGGGTTTATTTCATATTGCATGAATTTATCTCTCTACATCATGTCATCTTGCTTAAGGCGTTACTCTGTTTTTAACTTAATACTCTAGATGCATGCTGGATAGCGGTCGATGAGTGGAGTAATAGTAGTAGATGCAGAATCGTTTCGATCTACTTGTCACAGACGTGATGCCTATATACATGATCATGCCTAGATATTCTCATAACTATGCTCAATTCTGTCAATTGCTCAACAGTAATTTGTTCACCCACCGTAGAATACTTATGCTCTTGAGAGAAGCCACTAGTGAAACCTATGGCCCCCGGGGCTATTCTCATCATATCAATCTCCATTACTTTAATCTTGCTTCGCTTTTTACTTTGCTTTTACTTTTTACTTTGCATCTTTATACCAAAAATACCAAAAATATTATATCTATCAGACCTCACTCTCGTAAGTGACCGTGAAGGGCTTGCCAACCCCTAATCGCGTTGGTTGCGAGTAGCTATCGCTTTGTGCAGGTACGAGGGACTTGAGCGTGGGATCCTACTGGATTGATACCTTGGTTCTCAAAAACTGAGGGAAATACTTACGCTACTCTGCTGCATCATCCCTTCCTCTTCGGGGAAAACCAACGCAAGCTCAAGACATAGCAAGAAGGATTTCTGGCGCCGTTGCCGGGGAGTCTACGCAAAAAGTCAACATACCAAGTACCCATCACAATCCCTATCTCTCGCATTACATTATTTGCCATTTGCCTCTCGTTTTCCTCTCCCCCCAATTCACCCTTGCCGTTTTATTTGCCCTCTCTCTCTATCCTCCCTCTCTATTTGCCTCTTTTTGCCCATTTGCTTTTTGTTTGCTCGTGTGTTAGATTGCTTGTTTGTCGCGATGGCTCAAGATACTACTAAATTGTGTGACTTAACCAATACCAACAATAATGATTTCCTTAGCACTCCGGTTGCTCCTCTTACCGATGCTGAATCTTGTGAAATTAATACTGCTTTGTTGAATCTTGTTATGAAAGATCAATTCGCTGGCCTTCCTAGTGAAGATGCCGCTACTCATCTGAATAGCTTCGTTGATTTATGTGATATGCAAAAGAAAAAAGATGTCAATAATGATGTCGTTAAATTGAAGCTATTTCCTTTTTCGCTTAGAGATCATGCTAAAGCTTGGTTTTCGTCTTTGCCTAAGAATAGTATTGATTCATGGAACAAGTGCAAAGATGCTTTTATCTCTAAATATTTTCCTCCCGCTAAGATCATCTCCCTTAGAAACGATATTATGAACTTTAAACAACTTGATCATGAACATGTTGCACAAGCTTGGGAGAGAATGAAATTAATGATACATAATTTCCCTACTCATGGTTTGAATTTGTGGATGATTATACAAAATTTTTATGCCGGATTGAATTTTGCTTCTAGAAATCTTTTAGATTCGGCCGCGGGAGGCACTTTTATGGAAGTCACTTTAGGAGATGCTACTAAACTCCTAGATAATATTATGGTTAATTATTCTCAATGGCATACTGAAAGATCTTCTAATAAAAAAGTGCATGCAATAGAAGAAATTAATGTGTTGAGTGGAAAGATGGATGAACTTATGAAATTATTTGCTACTAAAAGTGTTTCTTCTGATCCTAATGATATGCCTTTGTCTACTTTGATTGAGAATAACAATGAATCTATGGATGTGAATTTTGTTGGTAGGAATAATTTTGGTAACAACGCTTATAGAGGGAATTTTAATCCTAGGCCATATCCTAGTAATCCTTCTAATAATTATGGGAATTCCTACAATAACTCTTATGGAAATTATAATAAGATGCCCTCTGATTTTGAATCTAATATTAAAGAATTTATTTCTTCGCAAAAGAATTTTAATGCTATGATTGAAGAAAAATTGCTTAAGGTTGATGATTTGGCTAGGAGCGTTGATAGAATTGCTCTTGATGTTGATTCTTTGAAACTTAGATCTATTCCACCTAAGCATGATATCAATGAGTCTCTAAAAGCCATGAGAATTTCAATTGATGAGTGTAAGGAAAGAACCGCTAGGATGCGTGCTTCCAAAGATGCCTTTATTAAAGCGTGTTCTTCCAATACCTATGAAAATCAAGATGAAGATCTAAAAGTTATTGATGTGTCTCCTATTAAATCTTTATTTTGCAATATGAATCTTGATGAAACTGAATATGTTCCTTTACCTATAAGGCGTTCTAAAAATTCGGAGTGTTTAGATCTTAATGATGAAATTGATGAACGTGGGATTGAAAGAAATAAAAACCTAGATGTTGCTAAACCCACTATATTGGATTTCAAGGAATTTAATTATGAAAGTTTCTATTTAATTGATTGTATTTCCTTGTTGCAATCCGTGCTAAATTCTCCACATGCTTATAGTCAAAATAAAGCCTTCGCCGAACATATTGTTGATGCCTTGATGCAATCTTATGAAGAAAAACTTGAGTTGAAAGTTTCTATCCCTAGAAAACTCTATGATGAGTGGGAACCAACTATTAAAATTAAAATTAAAGATCATGAGTTTTATGCTTTGTGTGATTTGGGTGCTAGTATCTCTACTATTCCCAAGACTTTGTGTGATTTACTAGATTTCCGTAATTTTGATGATTGCTCTCTAAACTTGCATCTTGCGGATTCCACTATTAAGAAACCTATGGGAAGGATTAATGATGTTCTTATTGTTGCAAATAGGAATTATGTGCCCGTAGATTTCATTGTTCTTGATATAGATTGCAATCCTTCTTGCCCTATTATTCTTGGTAGACCTTTCCTTAGAACGGTTGGTGCGATTATTGATATGAAGGAAGGGAATATTAGATTTCAATTTCCATTAAAAAAGGGCATGGACCACTTTCCAAGAAAGAAAATAAAATTACCATATGAAACTATCATGAGAGCCACTTATGGATTGCCTACCAAAGATGGCAATACCTAGATCTATCCTCGCTTTTATGCCTAGCTAGGGGCGTTAAACGATAGCGCTTGTTGGGAGGCAACCCAATTTTATTTTTATTCCTTGATTTTTGCTCCTGCTTAGTAATAAATAAATTATTTAGCCTCTGTTTTGGTTGTGTTTTTTGTGTTTAATTAGTGTTTGTGCCAAGTAGAACCATTGGGAAGACTTGGGGAAAGTCTTGTTGAACTGGCTGTAAAAAACAGAAACTTTAGCGCTCACGAGAACTGCTGTCATTTTTATTTGAAGAGTGCTATTTAGTTAATTCTTTTTGCAGATGATTAATAGTTAAATTCTCACGCCCATCAATTTATTTTAGAATTATTGGGGTTCCATATCTTGCGCTAGCTACATATTACTATAGACTACTCTGTTTTTGACAGATTCTGTTTTTCGTGTGTTGTTTGCTTATTTTGATGAATCTACGGCTAGTAAAATAATTTATAATCCATAGAGAAGTTGGAATACAGTGGGTTTAACACCACTATAAATAAAGAATGAGTTCATTACAGTACCTTGAAGTGGTCTTTTGTTTTCTTTCGCTAACGGAGCTCACGAGTTTTCTATTTTGAGTTTTGTGTTGTGAAGTTTTCAAGTTTTGGGTGAATTCTTTTGATGGATCATGGAACAAGGAGTGGCAAGAGCCTAAGCTTGGGGATTCCCATGGCACCCCCAAGATAATCCAAGGACACCAAGAAGTCAAAGCTTGGGGATGCCCCGGAAGGCATCACCTCTTTCGTCCACTTCCATCGGTAATTTACTTGGAACTATATTTTTATTCACCAATATGATATGTGTTTTGCTTGGAGCATCTTGTATTATTTGTCTTTGTGTCTTAGTATGCCACAATCATCCTTGCTGTACACACCTTTTGAGAGAGCCATACATGAATTAAAATTTGATAGAATACTCTATGTGCTTCACTTATATCTTTTGAGCTAAGTAGTTTTGCTCTATGTGCTTCACTTATATCTTTTGAGCGTTATAATTTTGCTCTATGTGCTTCACTTAGATCTTTTAGAGCACGGTGGTGGATTTGTTTTAAAGAAACTATTGATCTCTCATGCTTCACTTAAATTATTTTGAGAGTCTCTTAATAGCATGGTAATTTGCTTAATAATAATATGCTTGGTATTCAAGATTTGTGAAACTTTCTTTTGAGTGTGTTGAATACTAAGAAAAGATTGAAGCATGATAATTGTTTTGAGATATGGAGGTGATAATATTAAAGTCATGCTAGTTGAGTAGTTGTGAATTTAAATAATACTTGTGTTAAAGTTTGTGATTCCCGTAGCATGCACGTATGGTGAACCGTTATGTGATGAAGTCGGAGCATGATTTATTTATTGATTGTCTTCCTTATGAGTGGCGGTCGGGGACGAGCAATGGTCTTTTCCTACCAATCTACCCCCCTAGGAGCATGCGTGTAATACTTTGCTTTGATAACTTCTAGATTTTTGCAATAAGTATATGAGTTCTTTATGACTAATGTTGAGTCCATGGATTATACGCACTCTCACCCTTTCACCTTTGCTAGCCTCTCTAATACCGCGCACCTTTCGCTGGTATCATACACCTACCATATCCCTTCCTCAAAACTGTTGGAAATATGCCCTAGAGGCAAAAATAAAAGTGTTATTATTATATTTCTTTGTTCATGATAATAGTCTTTTATTCATGCTATAACTGTATTATCCGGAAATCGTAATACACGTGTGAATACATAGACCACAATATGTCCCTAGTGAGCCTCTAGTTGACTAGCTCGTTGTGATCAACAGATAGTCATGGTTTCCTGGCTATGGACATTGGATGTCGTTGATAACGGGATCACATCATTAGGAGAATGATGTGATGGACAAGACCCAATCCTAAGCCTAGCACAAAGATCGTGTAGTTCGTATGCTAAAGCTTTTCTAATGTCAAGTATCTTTTCCTTAGACCATGAGATTGTGCAACTCCCGGATACCGTAGGAATGCTTTGGGTGTACCAAACGTCACAACGTAACTGGGTGGCTATAAAGGTGCATTACAGGTATCTCCGAAAGTGTCTGTTGGGTTGGCACGAATCGAGACTGGGATTTGTCACTCCGTGTAAACGGAGAGGTATCTCTGGGCCCACTCGGTAGGACATCATCATAATGTGCACAATGTGACCAAGGGGTTGATCACGGGATGATGTGTTACGGAACGAGTAAAGAGACTTGCCGGTAACGAGATTGAACAAGGTATCGGTATACCGACGATCGAATCTCGGGCAAGTAAAATACCGCTAGACAAAGGGAATTGTATACGGGATTCATTGAGTCCTTGACATCGTGGTTCATCCGATGCGATCATCGTGGAACATGTGGGAGCCAACATGGGTATCCAGATCCCGCTGTTGGTTATTGACCGGAGAACGTCTCCGTCATGTCTACATGTCTCCCGAACCCGTAGGGTCTACACACTTAAGGTTCGATGACGCTAGGGTTATAAAGGAAGTTTGTATGTGGTTACCGAATGTTGTTCGGAGTCCCAGATGAGATCCCGGACGTCACGAGGAGTTCCGAAATGGTCCGGAGGTAAAGATTTATATATGGGAAGTCCTGTTTTGGTCACCGGAAAAGTTTCGGGTTTTATCGGTAACGTACCGGGACCACCGGGAGGGTCCCGGGGGTCCACCAAGTGGGGCCACCGGCCCCGGAGGCTTGCATGGGCCTAGAGTGGAAAGGGACCAGCCCCAGAGTGGGCTGGTGCGCCTCCCACCCTTGCCCAAGGCGCAGCTAGGAGGGGAGAGGGGAAACCCCAGGCGCAGATGGGCCTATAGGCCCACCCTAGGGCGCGCCCCCTCTCTCCCCCTCTTGGCCGCCCCCTCCAAGTCCCATCTAGGGCTGGCCGCACCCCTTGGGGTGGGAAACCCTAAAGGGGGCGCAGCCCCCCTTCCCCCTATATATACTTGAGGTTTTGGGGCTGCCAACACATGAGAACTTCTCCTCTTGGTGCAGCCCTACCTCTCTCCCTTCTCCTCTCGCGGTGCTTGGCGAAGCCCTGCAGGACTACCACGCTCCTCCATCACCACCACGCCGTTGTGCTGCTGTTGGATGGAGTCTTCCTCAACCTCTCCCTCTCTCCTTGCTGGCTCAAGGCGTGGGAGACGTCACCGGGCTGTACGTGTGTTGAACGCGGAGGTGCCGTCCGTTCGGCACTAGGATCTCCGGTGATTTGAATCACGACGAGTACGACTCCTTCAACCCCGTTCTCTTGAACGCTTCCGCTTAGCGATCTACAAGGGTATGTAGATGCACTCTCCTTCCCCTCGTTGCTGGTTTCTCCATAGATAGATCTTGGTGACACGTAGGAAAATTTTGAATTTATGCTACGTTCCCCAACAGTGGCATCATGAGCTAGGTCTATTGCGTAGATTCTTTGCACGAGTAGAACACAAAGTAGTTGTGGGCGTTGATTTTGTCCAATATGCTTACCGTTACTAGTCCAATCTTGTTTCGACGGTATTGTGGGATGAAGCGGCCCGGACCGACCTTACATGTACTCTTACGTGAGACAGGTTCCACCGATTGACATGCACTTGGTGCATAAGGTGGCTAGCGGGTGCCTGTCTCTCCCACTTTAGTTGGAACGGATTCGATGAAAAGGGTCCTTATGAAGGGTAAATAGCAATTGGCATATCACGTTGTGGTCTTGCGTAGGTAAGAAACGTTCTTGCTAGAAACCCATAGCAGCCACGTAAAACATGCAACAACAATTAGAGGACGTCTAACTTGTTTTTGCAGGGTATGCTATGTGATGTGATATGGCCAAGAAGAATGTGATGAATGATATGTGATGTATGAGATTGATCATGTTCTTGTAATAGGATTCACGACTTGCATGTCGATGAGTATGACAACCGGCAGGAGCCATAGGAGTTGTCTTTATTTATTGTATGACCTGCGTGTCATTGAAGAACGCCATGTAAACTACTTTACTTTATTGCTAAACGCGTTAGTCATAGAAGTAGAAGTAGTCGTTGGCGTGACAACTTCATGAAGACACGATGATGGAGATCATGATGATGGAGATCATGGTGTCGTGCCGGTGACGATGATGATCATGGAGCCCCGAAGATGAAGATCAAAAGGAGCAAAATGATATTGGCCATATCATGTCACTATTTGATTGCATGTGATGTTTATCATGTTTATGCATCTTGTTTACTTAGGACGACGGTAGTAAATAAGATGACCCCTTACAAAATTTCAAGAAGTGTCCTCCCCTAACTGTGCACCGTTGCTACAGTTCGTCGCTTCTAAGCACCACGTGATGATCGGGTGTGATGGATTCTTACGTTCACATACAACGGGTGTAAGACAGTTTTACATAGCGAAAACACTTAGGGTTAACTTGACGAGCCTAGCATGTACAAACATGGCCTCGGAACACGGAGACCGAAAGGTCGAGCATGAGTCGTATAGTAGATACGATCAACATGAAGATGTTCACCGATGATGACTAGTCCGTCTCACATGATGATCGGACACGGCCTAGTTGACTCGGATCATGTAATCACTTAGATGACCCGAGGGATGTCTATCTGAGTGGGAGTTCATAAGATGAACTTAATTATCCTGAACATAGTCAAAAGATCTTTGCAAATTATGTCGTAAGCTCGCGCTTCAGTTCCACTGTTTAGATATGTTCGGAATATCAAACGGAGTCCAAACGGAATTAAATCTTCGGGAACGTGATTTTCTCACCGAACATGATCCAGGAGACTTGGACCCTGCTCCAAGGAACAAAAGAGGCGGTCACGAGGGTGGGGGGCGTGCCCCCTGCCTCGTGGGCCCCTCGTTGCTCCTCCGGCATACTTCTTCCTCCTATATATACACACGTACCCCCAAACGACCAGAACAGGAGCCAAAAACCTAATTCCACTGCCGCAACTTTCTGTATCCACGAGATACAATCTCGGGCCTGTTCCGGAGCTCCGCCGGAAGAGGGTCGTCATCACGGAGGGCTTCTACATCATCATAGCCTCTCTTATGAAGTGTGAGTAGTTTACCTCAGACCTTCGGGTCCATAGTTAGTAGCTAGATGGCTTCTTCTCTCTCTTTGAATCTCAATACAAAGTTCTCCCCCTCTCTGGTGGAGATCTATTCGATGTAATCTTCTTTTTGCGGTGTGTTTGTTGAGATCGATGAATTGTGGGTTTATGATCAAGTCTATCTATGAATAATATTTGAATCTTCTCTGAATTCTTTTATGTATGATTGGTTATCTTTGCATGTCTCTTCGAATTATCTGTTTGGTTTGGCCAACTAGATTGGTAGTTCTTGCCATGGGAGAAGTGCTTAGCTTTGGGTTCAATCTTGCGGTGTCCTTACCCAGTGGCAGAAGGGGCAGCAAGGCACGTATTGTATCGTTGCCATCGAGGATAACAAGATGGGGTTTATTTCATATTGCATGAATTTATCTCTCTACATCATGTCATCTTGCTTAAGGTGTTACTCTGTTTTTAACTTAATACTCTAGATGCATGCTGGATAGCTATCGATGAGTGGAGTAATAGTAGTAGATGTAGAATCCTTTCGATCTACTTGTCACAGACGTGATGCCTATATACATGATCATGCCTAGATATTCTCATAACTATGCTCAATTCTGTCAATTTCTCAACAGTAATTTGTTCACCCACCGTAGAGTACTTATGCTCTTGAGAGAAGCCACTAGTCAAACCTATGGCCCCCGGGTCTATTCTCATCATATCCATCTCCATTACTTTAATCTTGCTTTGCTTTTTACTTTGCTTTTACTTTTTACTTTGCATCTTTATACCAAAAATACCAAAAATATTATATCTATCAGATCTCACTCTCGTAAGTGACCACGAAGGGCTTGACAACCCCTAATCGCGTTGGTTGCGAGTAGCTATCGCTTTGTGCAGGTACGAGGGACTTGAGCGTGGGCTCCTACTGGATTGATACCTTGGTTCTCAAAAACTGAGGGAAATACTTACGCTACTCTGTTGCATCATCCCTTCCTCTTCGGGGAAAACCAACGCAAGCTCAAGACGTAGCACTCCGCCGCGGAGCGTGCCCCTCCACGCCGCCGCGCACACTGCCCCACCCCTCCACCCCCGTGGTGGCACCGTGGCAGGGCCTGCCGCCACCGGGGTCGACGATGCAAAGGTAGAGCGGCTTCGACGCTGGACTGACATCTTGGGGTACCGCCGAAAGAAGTCCAAATACCCCCCCTGAACTGTTAGATTTCGAACACATCACCCCCCGAACCACAAAATCGGACTCTTAATCCCCCAGACTGTCAATTACCAGAGAAATCACCCCCTGAGGCCGTTTTGGTGGGTTTGCCCACCCGGTTTTCCCTACGTGGAGGCTGTTTTGCCAGGTAGATTGACTGAGGCGCCTCTTTTGCGTGGGAATCGGCTTTGGGCGTTTCTGTTTCACGCGGGAGAAGAATAAATCCCCCTCCCCTGCTAGGGTTCATCTCCAGTCCCCATTCCCCCTCTTCTCTCCTCTGTTCAGCCTCCTCTGCCATGGCGAGCTCGAGCTCGTCCCGCGGTTCATCCTCCTCTGCCATGGCGAGCTTGAGCTCGTCCCGTGGTTCATCCTCCTCTAGGAACCGCCGTAGTTTAGGGCTGCCAATCCCCTACAGAGAGCACCTGATGACCTACGAGCCACCGATTAATTGCGAGTGTGGATTCAAGATGCCAAGATGGATTTCATGGAGTGATGACAATCCTGGAAGAAGATATCACAAGTGCAGGTTTCGGAAGGTATTTTTTGTTGTATTGTTCTTATTCCATTTGATTAGCACTGTTTTGGTTGCTCATTTTGGATCCTTATGCTGAAATTGCAGAAGATTGGAGGCACTGATGGCTGTGAGTTGTACTGCTGGTTCGATGATCCGACAACACCATTTGTCAGGCAACTTATTGTGGATCTGCGCAATGCTGTATGGGAGAAGAGTGAGGAGAACATGAGGTTGATGGAAGATCTAGAGAAAGAGAGGTTTGAGAAGATGGAGAAGCAAAAACTTCAGGAGAAGATTGACATCTAAGCTGCTGAAATCAAGACACTAAAGATGAAGATTCAGTCTGATGCAGGGTTTTTTAGAAAGATTTTATGGCTTTTTCCTGTTGCACTTGCAATGGTTTTGTTCTGTTGCATTTTCTCTGTGTCAGGGCAGAGCGAGATTGCATTGTATCTATGTAGTACTGTTGCTATCTATGAACCTTTGGGGCTTTTGTGCTAAGTGTCAACTTTGTCTGAAATGAGTACTAGTATCTTCAGTTTAACTGAATTTTGTCTACAACAGTTTGTCTGAATTCAGTCTGTTAAAATAGAGCAAGTTTGACTGAATTTTGTCTACAACATTTTGTGTAAAACTAAAAGAGGCAAGTGTAGATGACCACTTGTACAAATTTTCAACATGATCACTGTTAAAACAGAGCAAGACACCGAAGTGCAAAAATGAATACACTTGCACAAAATTGAAATTGTAGTAACCCAGCACAGGAAATGAATAACACTTGCACACAAAAATGTGCACCAGAATTTGTAATTGTAGCATATTGTTCTTCCATTCAAATAGCTCTAGAATAAAGTTTAACATCACCAAAAGCACATAATGCAGCAGTTTTGCACTGTCATTCATCATCCACCATCACTAAGTTTTACATGACCAAAAGCACATCATTTAAGATGATGTTTTACATCAAAATCCCAAGCTTATCACTGATGCTACACTTCACTAATGATGCATAGGTAAACTATCCCCTCCTTCCTGTTAGAAGCCACTCGAACCTTGCTACCTCTTTTAGCACTGTGTTGGTTTTCCCCGAAGAGGAAGGGATGATGCAGCAAAGTAGCGTAAGTATTTCCCTCAGTTTTTGAGAACCAAGGTATCAATCCAGTAGGAGGCTACACGCAAGTCCCTCGTACCTGCACAAACAAATAAATCCTCGCAACCAACGCAAATAGGGTTTGTCAATCCCTATAGGGCCACTTACGAGAGTGAGATCTGATAGATATGATAAAGTAATATTTTTGGTATTTTTATGATAAAGATGCAAAGTAAAATAAAGGCAAAGTAAATAACTAAGTAGTAGGAGATTGATATGATAAAGATAGACCCGCGGGCCATAGGTTTCACTAGTGGCTTCTCTTGAGAGCATAAGTATTCTACGGTGGGTGAACAAATTACTGTTGAGCAATCGACAGAATTGAGCATAGTTATGAGAATATCTAGGTATGATCATGTATATAGGCATCACGCCTGAGACAAGTAGACCGACTCCTGCCTGCATCTACTACTATTACTCCACTCATCGACCGCTATCCAGCATGCATCTAGAGTATTAAATTAAAAACAGAGTAACGCCTTAAGCAAGATGACATGATGTAGAGGGATAGACTCATGCAATATGAAGAAAACCCCATCTTGTTATCCTCGATGGCAACAATACAATACGTGCCTTGCCACCCTTACTATCACCGGGAAAGGACACCGCAAGATTGAACCCAAAGCTAAGCACTTCTCCCATTGCAAGTGAGGGAGTCCTGGATTAGGGGGTGTTCGGGTAGCCGGACTATACCTTCAGCCGGACTCCTGGACTATGAAGACACAAGATTGAAGATTTCGTCCCGTGTCCGGATGGGACTTTCCTTGGCGTGGAAGGCAAGCTTGGCGATGCGGATATTCAAGATCTCCTACCATTGTAACCGACTTTGTGTAACCCTAACCCTATCCGGTGTCTATATAAACCGGAGGGTTGTAGTCCGTAGGGGATCAACTCCATACACAATCATACCATAGGCTAGCTTCTAGGGTTTAGCCTCCTTGATCTCGTGGTAGATCTACTCTTGTATTACCCATATCTTCAATATTAATCAATCAGGAGTAGGGTTTTACCTCCATCGAGAGGGCCCGAACCTGGGTAAAACAAAGTGTCCCCTGTCTCCTGTTACCATCCGACCTAGACGCACAGTTCGGGACCCCTACCCGAGATCCGCCGGTTTTGACACCGACATTGGTGCTTTCATTGAGAGTTCCTCTGCGCCGTCACAATCAGGAAGGATGCCTTCTCCCGTCTTCAAAGACGGCGCCGTTGCTAAGGGAGCCTTGGCTGTCGGCCAAACCCTCCGGCTAGGTGGTTTCCTCATGACCGCCTGTTCGGCTGTTGCGCCGACGGTGACCTCTCGGGTCGTCAAAAGCAACCTACACGTCAGCTCGGAACTCGTCGAGCAGCTAGATCCAATGGAGCTCTCTTCCGTAAACGGGCTCTTGGATCGCATCGCCGCCCTGGGGGTCGCTACGGATTATGACCAGGTTGGGCTTAAACCCGATCTAAGAGAAATTAACTCTCCCCAAGTCACCCACCACGTTGGCGTGGTAGAGGCGCAGTGCGGCGACCCTTCATCTATTTTAAGGACCAGCTACGTCCGAATTCCCGACCCCTCCAAGCAGGATACCCGCGAAGAGGAGAATGTAACTCAAGACCTGAGCTTAGGATCAGGCAAAGGGCCGGACTCGATGGACAACATCCAAGAATCCGAACTTCAGAGTTCGGAAACTCTTCGGCCTCCGAATCTTGGATCGGGTGAAGTCTCAGATTCAACAACACCCACCCACCCGAATATAAGCGATCTCTCCCAAGTCAGGCAGAGGCCCGACAAAACAGTACATCATTATTGGGCCAGATTCCTCCTAGTTATGAACAGGATAAAGGACTGCCGCGAGGAAGACGCAATATCAATCTTCTGCAGTAATTGCACGAACGAGGGAATCCTTAACGCCATAAGTCGCCGTGATATTACACGCTTCGCTGATTTGGCATTCATAGTACAAAAGTACTGTGTGATGGAAAGTGCCTGGAAAACCGAAATAAAATTTTGAGATAATCCGGCCTTGAATAATAATCCCGTCCGAACTAAGAGGGTGCATCATCATAAGACACCCGGAGTAAATAGCAAAAAGCCAAAACCCTCTACAGGGCATGGGACCGTACTGGAAAGGTGGCTTGATGGACCCTGTAGAATTCACAGTACAGAGGACGCCACACCAACTCACAGCCTTAGAGCGTGTTGGATACTCTGGCAGGTAGCCAAAATTGGCGAGGACCTCTTAAATCGGGCGGCCGCAGAAAGCCAGCCCGAGGACACCAGTACCGTTCTCACAGTCTTCGAGACTTTCACATCAAACAATATGCGAAAAAGAACACTCCGCAGCCTCGCCGAAGTCTATCAAATTGCAACAATAAATTCATGGAGCGACACTGCTATCACCTTCAACGCAAGTGATGAACCTAGATTCCGAACAGCCCGAGCACCAGCCGCATTGGTCCTCAGTCCCATAGTGGACGGCTTTCTCCTCACCAAGGTGCTCATGGATGGAGGCAGCGGACTGAACCTCATTTATGAGGAAACCCTTCAACAAATGGAAATAGACTGGAACCACGTCGAGCGAAGCAGCACAACCTTTAGAGGAATAATCCCCAGTCGGGAAGCACGCTGCACAGGAAAAATCACACTAGATGTGGTGTTCGGCACGCCGGATAATTACAGGTCCGAAGAAGTCACGTTTCAGGTGGCCCCATTTAAAAGTGGACATCACGCCTTACTAGGGCGGGAAGCATTCACAATCTTCCAAGCGATACCCCATTACGGGTACATGAAGCTTAAGATGCCCGCGCCGAATGGAATCATCACTCTAGCTAGTGATCCGGACATAGCACTCCGCGCTGAAAACAAGACGGCCGCATTAGCCCTCGAGACACTATCCGAAGCCTTAGCGGCCAAGGAACTGACTACGCTGCGCTCCACGGTTAACAGGGATGATGTGATACTCGACAAAAGATCCAAGTCCACATCCTTCAAGCCAGCCGACGAAATAGTCAAATTCCAGGTCCATCCAACGGACCCCAATAAAACAACTTCCATCGGGGCACGACTGAACCCCGACGTAGACGCCGCACTGCGAGAGTTCCTACGAGAGAATTGGGACATTTGCGCCTGGCACCCTTCAGACATGCCAGGGATCCCACGCAGGCTGGCCGAACACAGCTTAAATATCCTAAAAGAATTCAAACCTGTCAAACAAGCCCTTCGGCGTTTTTCCGAACCTAAGAGACAGGCCATGGGAGAAGAGCTAGCCAAGCTATTGGAGGCCGGATTCATTAGAGACATAAAACATCTGGACTAGCTAGCAAACCTGGTGATGGTACCAAAGAAAGACAAATCCTGGCGCCTGTGTGTCGACTTTAAAGACCTTAACAAGGCTTGCCCAAAGGATCCCTTCCCCCTCCCCCGTATCGATCAAATTATCGATGCCACCGCAGGACACGATTCGTTGTGTTTCCTCGATGCATACTCCGGTTACCATCAAATCAAGATGGCAGAATCAGACCAAGCTGCAACAACATTCATCACACCATACGGCCCATTCTGCTTCAACACAATGCCCTTCGGGCTAAAAAACGCTGGCGCAACATATCAGCGCATGATCCAGACATGTCTGGCAAATCAGATCGGCAAAACAGTGGAGGCATATTGGATGACGTGGTCATCAAATCAAGACATGTCAAATCTCTAGTAGACGACTTGAGGCTCACATTCGATAACCTCCGAAAATACGACATCAAGCTCAACCCAGAAAAATGCGTCTTCGGCGTTCCAGCCGGAAAGCTCTTGGGCTTCATTGTATCTGGTAGAGGAATTGAAGCAAATCCAACCAAGATCCGAGCTTTGTCACAATTGGATATCCCAAAGGACCTCAAACAAATACAAAAATTAACCGGATGCGTGGCGGCTCTAAGCCGCTTCATCTCCGGCTTGGGAGAAAAGGCACTGCCCCTTTATCGCCTACTCCGGTGCACCGAACACTTCGAGTGGACGGATGCCGCCACGGCCGGACTCGATGAAATAAAAGCCATATTGGTAACAAACCCAGTCCTGGCCGCGCCGAACACCGGCGAACCAATGCTATTGTACATTGCAGCAACACATCAAGTTGTCAGCGCAGTGCTCGTTGTCGAGCGGGAAACGGACGAACACAAATTCCCCCTTCAAAGGCCGGTCTACTACGTGTCCACTGTTCTCACTCCATGCAAATCACGGTGCCCGCATTATCAAAAAATTGCATACACGGTATTCATGGCATCTAGAAAGCTACAACACTACTTTCAAGAGTGTTCCATAACAGTAGCCTCGGAAGTACCACTTAACGATATTATCAACAACTGCGATGCAATGGGCCGGATCGCAAAATGGGCCATCGAGCTCCTCCTGTTCGATATAACCTATAAGTCACGACGAGCTATAAAATCGCAAGTTTTGGCCGACTTCATCGCAGAATGGACAGAGGCCGAACTCCCTAAAGAGTACGACACATACTCAAACTGGATCATGCATTTCAACGGCTCCAAAATGTTGGCCGGACTGGGGGCTGGCGTCGTTTTGACATCCCCCACAGGAGACACAGTCCAATATGTACTCCCAATTATGTAGACGGACTCCAACAATGTAGCTGAATACGAGGCCCTTCTACATGGTCTCTGGATGGCAGTATCCATGGGCATTCAACGCCTAGAGGTACGCGGGGATTCGAACCTCGCGATATCCCAAATAAATGGCGACTTCGACGCCAAGGACCCAAAAATGGCAGCTTACCGCAATGCCGTCCTAAAAATGTCAGCTCGGTTCGAAGGGCTGGAGTTTCACCATATAGCCCGAGAAAACAATCAAGCAGCCGACGTCCTGGCACGCATCGGAGCAAAACGCGATGCAGTCCCCCCAAACATCTTTTTGGAAAGATTGTTCAAGCCATCTGTAGCATGGGAGGGGGAACCCACAAATAACAGCCCGGACCCAGCCGCACCATTCGACGCCGAACAAACTAACACAATTGGAGGCTCTGCCAATGAAATTACATCTTCAGCCCACGTAATAATGGCGGTCATCACCCCGTGGACAGAACCATTCCTAGCCTACCTTATCAGGCAAGAACTTCCGGAGGACCAAAACGAGGCCCGCTGCATAGTGCGGCGATCTAATGCCTACAGAGTCCATGAGGGAGAGCTTTATAAGAAAAGCACTACCGGAGTCCTTCAAAGGTGCATCTCCGAAGAGGAAGGGCAGAACCTTCTGGCTGAAATTCACGCCGGACTCGGTGGTCACCACGCCGCTGCTCGGTCCCTTGTTAGCAAGGCTTTCCGTACAGGCTTTTATTGGCCGACGGCCCGGGCAGACGCTCAGGACTTAGTCCAACGATGCGCCGGTTGCCAACTTTTTGCCAACCAAAGCCATATGCCACCCACCGCACTCCAAACTATACCAATCACCTGGCCTTTTGCGGTCTGGGGGCTTGACATGGTCGGACCCCTTAAAGGCGGGACCGATAGAAAGAAATACTTACTGGTCATGGTGGATAAATTCACCAAATGGATAGAAGCCAAGCCTGTTAAAATGACCGAATCCGGACCTGTGATAGACTTCATATCCGGGGTTGTACACCGTTATGGCGTCCCCCACAGCATCATAACCGATAACGGTACAAACTTTACCGCCGAAGAGGTAAAACTCTGGTGCAAAAACATGGGCATCAAGCTCGATTATGCTTCCGTCTATCACCCTCAAACCAACGGCCAGGTCGAACGTGCAAATGGTCTTATCATGAGTGGCATTAAACCCAGACTAGTGCGGTCCCTTAAGGAATCTAATACGCACTGGGTAGAGGAGCTCGACTCCGTACTCTGGGGGCTGCGGACCATGCCGAATCACACCATCGGATACACACCATTCTTCATGGTGTATGGCGCAGAGGCAGTTCTGCCCTGCGACATAATTCATGACTCACCTCGAGTGTGCATGTACGAAGAAAGAGAAGCCGAGCTCGATCGGCAGGACAGTTTGGACGCTTTGGAGGAGGAGCGCGACGTGGCAAAAGCCCGTTCCGCATTTTATCAACAGCAGGCTCGAAGATATCAAAGCAGAGAAGTATGGGCCAAAAATTATAATGTCGGCGAACTAGTTCTACGCCCGCCGGACAAGAAAAAGGACAAACTCAAGCCCAAGTGGGAAGGTCCATTCATAATCGACCAAGTCCTGACCGGCGGGGCGTACCACTTGCGAGATGTGTCAGATAACCGACTCGAGCCAAACCCATGGAACGCCACCCGTCTCCGAAGATTCTACGCCTAGCGCCGGACTCTGTGTTCGTCTCCTTCCTCTGTCCATTTTTTGCATTTTTCTGTCTTACATTTCTCTCCTTCCCCTCTTTTCTTTTATCACCCTTAAAGGCTCATCTAAGTGATGCGCGACTCGCGCTCATTAAACCTGGGGGCTTCTTTAACAGAAGCTTATTTATATGGGCTTCATGCCCAACACATGCGTCAAACTTCCGCATGTACCTTTTTCTTCACCATTATATGCATCGATATGACTTAAGTTTTGGCCAAGATGGGTTGCCTAGCTCCTGTGCTTACCCCTATGTTCCCGATTGTTCGGCTAGGTGGTAAAGGGAGCACCTCTGCAATTGTTACTGCCGGATCAGCCGGATGTGTACCTCAGACTGGGTGAAGCCGAAAGCTAGCGTTCTTAAGGGAATATTCGGTCGGTGAGATAAAAGATGATCTTTTTACCCATTTTATGCGCCCCTAGATGCTTTTTCTGCGTCTTTTTACGCAGTCTGGACATGCACTTTAGGGCATGCCTCCAAGCGAAAGGAACCCCTAACAGAACTATTCTCTCTGGAAGATGTTTCTTACTAACCATGTAATATAACACAACTAGTTGGGCACCTGTCTGATAAAGCACTAATGACCCCTACGCCTGGTCTCCACACATACCATGGTTCTTATATAACCGCTATGGTATTCGGACACACTCCAGACCGTCAGGTCTCGAGGTTGAAGCGAAAAGGTCGGCAACGACAAACGATCTACAATCCGGCTAGAAGGCATTACACATGTCAATTCAAAATTACATAGTCATTATGACTGATTGTATTCCTCTTCTATACCATCTAACAGTCTGTCTAATTTACAGTCCTGCTAGGAATACTTTGCGGCCAACTCTACTTGGCCGTATACTAAACTCACATGGATCTCCTTCCCGTCAGGCCCCACGGGTCCGACCTCGGCCATGTGGTTCGGGTCAGACTTCGTAAAACGGGTCTTCACCATGGCCCAGGCTTCCCGAGCGCCTTGTTGGCAGGCCGATATCTTCCACAATCGGAAGCGCCGCCGAGCTCCCTTCAGCTTCTCCGCAAGCTCTCCAAGGCTCTCGGGCACGGAGTGGGCAGGCCATAAGGCTTGGGCAACACCTCGCATCGCTTGCCGAATTTGCTCATGCAGTTGCATGAGTTCGGGAAGAAGGTCACTCGTAGAACCGGGCATCTCCTCTGCAGGACGACCTGTGAGCATACCTACAGACATTACTCTGTTAATCGACTTCCTCGCCGAACTCTTTTTTCAAAGTTCCTTCAAGCACTTACTAAAAATGCCGCGTCGAAGCCGATGATTCTCCTTCGTGGAGTCCGAGAGCTGGCCACGAACATCTTTAAGTTCGACATCCAGCTTGGTGTTGGCATCCTGAAGATCATTCTTCTCTCTCCTCACCCTTGTCAACATACTCTCACCGGCCTTTAGCTGGCGTACGAGTTGTTGCTTGTCCGGATCGAGTCCGGTGCCATCTGCAATTTAACTTGTCAGATTTGCACCCACACCGCACAATGCTAATCTTTCAAAGTGTATTTTACCTGAGGGGGGTCTCTCGGGGCTCCCCTGCTGCGGCTAGTGCGGCCTCTAGTTGGGCCTTGCACTTCTCCAGCTCCTGGGACAGTACAGTATTCTTCTCTGTAAGAACCTGCATATTCAATGATCCTTAAATCAGTTGCTCTAACTGTTTCAAGTCTCGGGGGCTACTGGCATATGTATATATTTAACTAAAGTTTTCTTACCCGTATGTCTTTCACATACTGCTCCGTAGCTCTGGCTAAACCATTTTGAGCGGCACGGAGGTACGCATCTCCCGAATTAAAGGCATCTAAAGCCTCTTGGGAGAAACAACCGCCGCGTAGAGTTGTCCGGCGACGCCTGTGGTTCATGGCACTCTCCACTTCTGAATTTGTGGCGGACAGCCTGTCCGCATCCTCTGTCGGAGGAGCGTCCGGTGCGCGCCTTGTACTCGCCTCCGCTTCCTGGCCAGACGTTGGAGCCTGGCTGGTGGAGGCGCGATTGGCGACCTCTCCGGATATAGTCCGGCGAGGTCTCTTCGTCCTGAAGATAGCACGAACATTAATACGACCCTGACAGAATAACTCAAGGGAAGCAGAGGGTGCACTATACCTTTGCACCGGCATTTCAGTCCGGACTTCATTCCTTTTTGCCCTATGGGGCTCTACGGCCCCTCGTTGGCTAGCCGCCGCAGGTTCGGCCTCCTGCCGTGGAAATCTCCCCTGTAAAACGCGGTTGTCGTCAGAAACACCGAAATACATGAGAGTGTAATCCCTCTCAAATGAATGAGACTCCGGTTTCCGTCATCTGGGAGGCCGGGATTAACCCTGGGTAATCAGCCGTGATGGCTACCAAGGTATTGTCCTTGCTTAGCTGATAGAACACCCCGTCGATAAGCTCCACCGATATGTCCGGATCCTCTTCGGAGTCCGAATGAAGGGACCATTCTGGGTCCTCGGGCTGTGGAGGGAGGCTGCTTATATTCTTCACCTCTTGTCGCAGTTCCTGCGTTAAAATCGTTAGACTACCTATCTAACCACGGGAGTATAAAACAAACGGGCAAGCGCAATTGTTCACTTACCCAACTTGGAGGATCGTACATGCTGAATCCGGCCTGCGGGTTGACGCGGAGGAATTCCTCCTTTTCTCCCTTGTACAAAGAGGATAAGATCTTTACTAGGGCGGCAGCTGAGTCCGGCCCTTTACGACCGTAACGGGTGGCGTCATCCTCCCCGTTGAATTCCCACATTGGGTGGCCTCTGTATTGAAGCGGCTGCACCCCCGCATAATGCATGCGGCCATGACTCCGATCATGGTTAGTCCGAAATGAGCCAACAGTCTTATCCGGCCCATCAGGTAAAGGACGTCTCTGTTGTTTTCTCTTTGAGAGCTCCGCGCACGCCAGCTCAAGCGCTTCTTCAATGGAGCACTGTTGAACTCAGGGAGACCGACCCGGATAGGGTCTGGTAGCGGGACGTCATCTATATAAAACCATTCTGAAGGCCAGTCCTCGGACGCTTCCTTTGGGGTTCCGGATAGGTATCCGGTCTCGGCGATACGCCATACTTCGGCTCCGCCCACTTGGTATATGGACCCCTTTTGAGAACGGGGCACCAGGCAGAATAACCTCTTCCGCAGTGCGAAATGAGCCTCAACGCCTAAAAATAGCTCGCAAAGGGCGACGAAACCCGCAATATGCAACACGGAGGCGGGCGTGAGATTGTGCAGTTGGAGGCCGTAAAACTCCAGAAGCCCGCGGAGAAATGGGTGAATTGGAAATCCCAGTCCCCTTAATAGATAGGGGACGAGGCACACCCGCTCTCCCCTAGAAGGATTGGGGGGTCTCTCCGCTTGTTTTCCGCCACTATAGGTGGCGAGACCGACTCGGACCGGGACCATGCATGCCTGGGGTAGGAATCCCTGGGCTTGAAGTGACGCTAACTTGCTATGCAGGATGGTACAACTCTCCCAGTCCCCGGGTTTGGGACCGGAGGTGGGAGAGGAGGAGCTACGACGGCTAGCCATGTTGGAATAGACCTTTGCTGGAAGCGCTCTGATGATCACTCGCGGAAAGGAGGAGATGTGGTTTGGATCTAAATCCCCATCCCGTTAAATAGGCGGCTCGTTTATGCGGCCAGGGGTGTAAATGTAAAAATGCCCCGGCTTTTCGCATCTGCTTTACACGTAGAAGACGGCCATTATTGGGCATGGAAGCCGAGGAGCGCTACATTACAAGAATAGGACATTATTCCTACAGGTACACAAGATTTGGAGAAGAACCCGACTTGCAATGCCGAACAATTTGCGCGCTGGACTCGTCGTCATTGAAGCCTGGTTCGGGGGCTACTGTGGGAGTCCTGGATTAGGGGGTGTTCGGGTAGCCGGACTATACCTTCAGCCGGACTCCTAGACTATGAAGATACAAGATTGAAGACTTCGTCCCGTGTCCGGATGGGACTTTCCTTGGCGTGGAAGGCAAGCTTGGCGATGCGGATATTCAAGATCTCCTACCATTGTAACCGACTTTGTGTAACCCTAACCCTATCCGGTGTCTATATAAACCGGAGGGTTGTAGTCCGTACGGGATCAACTCCATACACAATCATACCATAGGCTAGCTTCTAGGGTTTAGCCTCCTTGATCTCGTGGTAGATCTACTCTTGTACTACCCATATCTTCAATATTAATCAAGCAGGAGTAGGGTTTTACCTCCATCGAGAGGGCCCGAACCTGGGTAAAACAAAGTGTCCCCTATCTCCTATTACCATCCGACCTAGACGCACAGTTCGGGACCCCCTACCCGAGATCCGCCGGTTTTGACACCGACAGCAAGAAAGATCAATCTAGTAGGCTAAACCAAACTGATAATTCGAAGAGACTTGCAAAGATAACCAATCATACATAAAATAATTCAGAGAAGATTCAAATATTATTCATAGATAGACTTGATCATAAACCCACAATTCATCGGTCTCAACAAACACATCGCAAAAAGAAGATTACATCGAATAGATCTCCACAAGAGAGGGGGAGAACATTGTATTGAGATCCAAAAAGAGAGAAGAAGCCATCTAGCTACTAACTATGGACCCACAGGTCTGAAGTAAACTACTCACACTTCATCGGAGAGGCTATGGTGTTGATGTAGAAGCCCTCCGTGATCGATGCCCCCTCCAGCGGAGCTCCGGAACAGGCCCCAAGATGGGATCTCGTGGATACAGAAAGTTGCGGCGGTGGAATTAGGGTTTTGGCTCCGTATCTGATCATTTGGGGGTACGTGGGTATATATAGGAGGAAGAAGTACATTGGTGGAGCAACAGGGGGCCCACGAGGGTGGAGGGCGCGCCTGGGGGGGGGGGAGGCGCGCCCCCCTACCTTGTGGCCTCCTGTTAGTTGGCTTGGCATAGGTTCCAAATCTCCTGAGTTGTATTCGGTGAGAAAATCACGTTCCAGAAGGTTTCATTCCGTTTGGACTCCGTTTGATATTCCTTTTCTTCGAAACCCTAAAACAGGCAAAAAAACAACAATTCTGGGCTGGGCCTCCGGTTAATAGGTTATTCCCAAAAATAATATAAAAGTGGATAATAAAGCCCAATAATGTCCAAAACAGTAGATGATATAGTATGGAGCAATCAAAAATTATAGATATATTGGAGACGTATCAAGCATCCCCAAGCTTAATTCCTGCTCATCCTCGAGTAGGTAAATGATAAAAACAGAATTTTTGATGCGGAGTGCTACTTGGCATAATTTTAATGTAATTCTTCTTAATTGTGGTATGAATATTCAGATCCGAAAGATTCAAGACAAAAGTTCATATTGACATAGAAAATAATAATACTTCAAGCATACTAACAAAGCAATTATGTCTTCTCAAAATAACATGGCTAAAGAAAGTTATCCCTACAAAATCATATAGTCTGGCTATGCTCTATCTTCACCACACAAAATATTTAAATCATGCACAACCCCGATGACAAGCCAAGCAATTGTTTCATACTTTTGACATTCTCAAAACTTTTTCAATCTTCACGCAATACATGAGCGTGAGCCATGGATATAGCACTATAGGTGGAATAGAGTGGTGGTTGTGGAGAAGACAAAAAGGGGAAGATAGTCTCACATCAACTAGGCGTATCAACGGGCTATGGAGATGCCCATCAATAGATATCAATGTGAGTGAGTAGGGATTGCCATGCAACGGATGCACTAGAGCTATAAGTATATGAAAGCTCAAAAAGAAACTAAGTGGGTGTGCATCCAACTTGCTTGCTCATGAAGACCTAGGGCAATTTTGAGGAAGCCCATCATTGGAATATACAAGCCAAGTTCTATAATGAAAAATTCCCAGTAGTATATGAAAGTGATAACATGAGAGACTCTCTACTATGAAGATCATGGTGCTACTTTGAAGCACAAGTGTGGTAAAAGGATAGTAACATTGTCCCTTCTCTCTTTTTCTCTCATTTTTTATTTGGGCCTTTTCTCTTTTTTTATGGCCTCTTTTCTTTCTTTTTTTTATTTTTCGTCCGGAGTCTCATCCCGACTTGTGGGTGAATCATAGTCTCCGTCATCCTTTCCTCACTTGGGACAATGCTCTAATAATGATGATCATCACACTTTTATTTTTCTTACAACTCAATAATTACAACTCGATACTTAGAACAAGATATGACTCTATATGAATGCCTCCGGCGGTGTACCGGGATATGCAATGATGTAATGAGCGACAAGTATGAAAGAATTATGAACGGTGGCTTTGCCACAAATACTATGTCAACTACATGATCATGCTAAGCAATATGACAATGATGGAGTGTGTCATAAATGGAACGGTGGAAAGTTGCATGGCAATATATCTCGGAATGGCTATGGAAATGCCATAATAGGTAGGTATGGTGGCTGTTTTGAGGAAGGTATATGGTAGGTGTATGATACCGGCGAAAGGTGCGCGGTATTAGAGAGGCTAGCAAAGGTGGAAGGGTGAGAGTGCGTATAATCCATGAACTCAACATTAGTCATAAAGAACTCATATACTTGTTGCAAAAATCTACAAGTTATCAAAGCAAAGTATTACGCGCATGCTCCTAGGGGGATAGATTGGTAGGAAAAGACCATCGCTCGTCCCCGACCGCCACTCATAAGGAAGACAATCAATAAATAAATCATGCTCTGACTTCATCACATAACGGTTCACCATACGTGCAAGCTACGGGAATCACAAGCTTCAACACAAGTATTTCTCAAATTCACAACTACTCAACTAGCATTACTTTAACATCACCATCTCCATGTCTCAAAACAATTATCAAGTATCAAACTTATCATAGTATTCAACACACTCATAAGAGAATTTTTATTATTAATATTGCATACCAAGCATATTAGGATTTTAAGCAAATTACCATGGTATTTAAGACTCTCAAAATAATCTAAGTGAAGCATGAGAGATCAATAGTTTCTATAAAACAAATCCACCACCGTGCTCTAAAAGATATAAGTGAAGCAATAGAGTAAAATTATATAACTCAAAAGATATAAGCGAAGCACATAGAGTATTCTAACAAATTCCAAATCATATATGGCTCTCTCAAAAGGTGTGTACAGCAAGGATGATTGTGGTAAACTAATAAGAAAATACTCAAATAATACAAGACGCTCCAAGCAAAACACATGTCATGTGGTAAATAAAAATATAGCTCCAAATAAAGTTACCGATAGAAGTAGACGAAAGAGGGGATGCCTTCCGGGGCATCCCCAAGCTTTGGCTTTTAGGTGTCCTTAGATTATCTTGGGGGTGACATGGGCATCCCCAATCTTAGGCTCTTGCCACTCCTTGTTCCATAATCCATCAAATCTTTACCTAAAACTTGAAAACTTCACAACACAAAACTTAAAGTAGAAAATCTCGTGAGCTCCGTTAGCGAAAGAAAACAAAAGACCACTTCAAGGTACTGTAATGAACTCATTCTTTATTTATATGAGTGTTATACCTACTGTATTCCAACTTCTCTATGGTTTATAAACTAATTTACTAGACATAGATTCATCAAAATAAGCAAACAACACACGAAAAACAGAATCTGTCAAAAACAGAACAGTCTGTAGTAATCTGTATCTAGCGCAAGATCTGGAACCACAAAAATTCTAAAATAAATTGATGGAAGTGAGGAATTTATCTATTAATCATCTGCAAAAAGAATTAACTAAATATCACTTTCCAAATAAAAATGACAGCAGTTCTCGTGAGCGCTAAAGTTTCTGTTTTTTACAGCAAGTCCAACAAGACTTTCCCCAAGTCTTCCCAACGGTTCTACTTGGCACAAACACTAATTAAACACAAAAAAACACAGCCAAAACATAAGCTAAATAATTTATTTATTGAATAACAGGAAGGGAAAATATTGGGTTGTCTCCCAACAAGCGCTTTTCTTTAAAGCCTTTTTAGCTAGGCATTGATAATTTTAATGATGCTCACATGAAAGACAAGAATTGAAGCACAAAGAGAGCATCATAAAACATGTGACAAACACATCTAAGTCTAACATACTTCCTATGCATAGGCATCTTATAGGCAAACAAATTATCATGGCAAGCAAAAACTAGCATATGCATGGAAGAGGAAAGAAACAATAGCAATCTTAACATAGCGAGAGGTAATTTAGTAACATGCAAATTTCTACCACCATATTTTCCTCTCTCATAATAATTGCATGTGGGATCATAAGCAATTTCAACAAAATAGCTATCACATAAAATATTTTCAACACGATCCACATGCATGCAAAGTTGACACTCTTCCAAAATAGTGGGATTAACATTAACTAAAGTCATGACCTCTTCAAACCCACTTTCAATAAAAATTTCATAAGATTGAACATTCTCATATTCATCATGGGGCTTAAATAAATCTTCAAGATCAAAAGAAGAATCACCCCAATCATGATCATTGCAACAAATAGTAGTCATAGCAAAACTAACATCCCCAAGCCTGGTTTTGCATATCATTAACACAATTGACATTAAGAGAATTTATAATAACATTGCAATCATGCTTTTCATCGAAGGAACTATCAAGTATGGGTGTAACAGCAACGATCTCATGTTTAACATATGGAACTATGGCAAATTCATCTTCATAAATATTGGCATCATGGCCACAAGAATAGCAAGCATCATGTTCATCAAGGGATTTTTCATCCAAATCATCGGAATCATTATTATCTATAGATTCATACATATCATTATTTTCTTCCAAAGCAGCGGTCATTCTTTCAATAAATTCTTGAACATAGACATTATGAGCAAAGTTTTCATTGCAATATTTAAGTATGACGGAATTTTCAGATTTATTGAGAGTAAAATCATACTTTTCAATCAAAGAAGCAACTTCATGATCACCCTTAAAAACGACAAATTCTTCAATTTGTTCGATATCATAGTAACTATAAACACCCTTTGCATAAGAAGATAAGATTTCATTATCATTGAACTCACATAGGTAGGGAAGGTGTTTTTTAGGGTTCTTAGAGCAACAAGTAAAATCACAAATTTCACAAAGATTCCAAGCATAGCATAGCAAACTATTTATATGATATCATAAGAGCTTCCCTTTTTCAGACAAACGATGAAGCACAAAATGAGCATGCTCATCTAAAGATTTCCCATCAACTAAGCTAGTTGGGGTTTCAGCACGAGCGCATAAGGATCAAAGATGATCCAAGTAGAACACTTTAAGTGGATCCATATCAATAGATTATTAGCAAGCAAAGATGCAAGCAAATGGAAGGCACATGGTAACACAAGCAAACAAGAAAAAGAGGCAAATAGAGAAAGAGAGGGAGGATAGAGAGAGAGAGGGCGAATAAAACGGCAAGGGTGAAGTGGGGGGAGAGGAAAATGAGAGGCAAATGGCAAATAATGTAATGCGGGAGATAAGGGTATGTGATGGGTACTTGGTATGTTGACTTTTGCGTAGACCTCCCCGACAACGGTGCCAGAAATCCTTCTTGCTACCTCTTTTAGCACTGCGTTGGTTTTCCCCGAAGAGGAAGGGATGATACAGCAAAGTAGCGTAAGTATTTCCCTCAGTTTTTGAGAACCAAGGTACCAATCCAGTAGGAGGCTACACGCAAGTCCCTCGTACCTGCACAAACAAATAAATCCTCGCAACCAATGCAAATAGGGGTTGCCAATCCCTATAGGGCCACTTACGAGAGTGAGATCTGATAGATATGATAAAGATAATATTTTTGGTATTTTTATGATAAAGATGCAAAGTAAAATAAAGGCAAAGTAAATAACTAAGTAGTAGGAGATTGATATGATAAAGATAGACCCGGGGGCCATAGGTTTCACTAGTGGCTTCTCTCGAGAGCATAAGTATTCTACGGTGGGTGAACAAATTACTGTTGAGCAATTGACAGAATTGAGCATAGTTATGAGAATATCTAGGTATGATCATGTATATAGGCATCACGTCCGAGACAAGTGGACCGACTCCTGCCTGCATCTACTACTATTACTCCACTCATCGACCGCTATCCAGCATGCATCTAGAGTATTAAGTTAAAAACAGAGTAACGCCTTAAGCAAGATGACATGATGTAGAGGGATAGACTCATGCAATATGAAGAAAACCCCATCTTGTTATCCTCGATGGCAACAATACAATACGTGCCTTGCTGCCCTTACTGTCACTGGGAAAGGACACCGCAAGATTGAACCCAAAGCTAAGCACTTCTCCCATTGCAAGAAAGATCAATCTAGTAGCCTAAACCAAACTGATAAGTCGAAGAGACTTGCAAAGATAACCAATCATACATAAAAGAATTCAGAGAAGATTCAAATATTATTCATAGATAGACATTATCATAAACCCACAATTCATCGGTCTCAACAAACACACCGCAAAAAGAAGATTACATCAAATAGATCTCCACAAGAGAGGGGGAGAACATTGTATTGAGATCCAAAAAGAGAGAAGAAGCCATCTAGCTACTAACTATGGACCCGTAGGTCTGAAGTAAACTACTCACACTTCATCGGAGAGGCTATGGTGTTGATGTAGAAGCCCTCCGTGATCGATGCCCCCTCCGGCGGAGCTCCGGAACAGGCCCCAAGATGGGATCTCGTGGATAAAGAAAGTTGCGGCGGTGGAATTAGGGTTTTGGCTCCGTATCTGATCGTTTGGGGGTACTTGGGTTGCTACGTCTTGAGCTTGCGTTGGTTTTCCCCGAAGAGGAAGGGATGATGCAGCAGAGTAGCGTAAGTATTTCCCTCAGTTTTTGAGAACCAAGGTATCAATCCAGTAGGAGCCCACGCTCAAGTCCCTTGTACCTGCACAAAGCGATAGCTACTCGCAACCAACGCGATTAGGGGTTGTCAAGCCCTTCACGGTCACTTACGAGAGTGAGATCTGATAGATATAATATTTTTGGTATTTTTGGTATAAAGATGCAAAGTAAAAAGTAAAAGCAAAGTAAAAAGCAAAGCAAGATTAAAGTAATGGAGATTGATATGATGAGAATAGACCCGGGGCGATAGGTTTCATTGGTGGCTTCTCTCAACAGCATAAGTATTCTACGGTGGGTGAACAAATTACTGTTGAGCAATTGACAGAATTGAGCATAGTTATGAGAATATTTAGGCATGATCATGTATATAGGCATCATGTCCGTGACAAGTAGATCGAAATGATTCTGCATCTACTACTATTACTCCACTCATCGACCGCTATCCAACATGCATCTAGAGTATTAAGTTAAAAATAGAGTAACGCCTTAAGCAAGATGACATGATGTAGAGAGATAAATTCATGCAATATGAAATAAACCCCATCTTGTTATCCTCGATGGCAACGATACAATAAGTGCCTTGCTGCCCCTTCTGTCACCGGGTAAGGACACCGCAAGATCGAACCCAAAGCTAAGCACTTCTCCCATGGCAAGAACTACCAATCTAGTTGGCCAAACCAAACGGATAATTCGAAGAGACTTGCAAAGATAACCAATCATACATAAAAGAATTCAGAGAAGATTCAAATATTATTCATAGATAGACTTGATCATAAACCCACAATTCATCAGTCTCAACAAACACACCGCAAAAAGAAGATTACATCGAATAGATCTCCACAAGAGAGGGGGAGAACTTTGTATTGAGATTCAAAGAGAGAGAATAAGCCATCTAGCTACTAACTATGGACCCGAAGGTCTGAGGTAAACTATTCACACTTCATCGGAGAGGCTATGATGATGTAGAAGCCCTCCGTGATGACGGCCCTCTTCCGGCGGAGCTCCGGAACAGGCCCCGAGATGGGATCTCGTGGATACAAATAGTTGCGGCGGTGGAATTAGGTTTTTGGCTCCTGTTCTGATCGTTTGGGGGTACGTGTGTATATATAGGAGGAAGAAGTATGCCGGAGGAGCAACAAGGGGCCCACGAGGCAGGGGGCGCGCCCTAGGGGGGGGGGCGCCCCCCACCCTCGTGACCGCCTCTTTTGTTCCTTGGAGCAGGGTGCAAGTCTCCTGGATCACATTCGGTGAGAAAATCACGTTCCCAAAGATTTTATTCCGTTTGGACTCCGTTTGATATTCCGTTTATCTGAAACACTGAAATAGGCAAAAAACAACAATTCTGGGCTGGGCCTCCGGTTAATAGGTTAGTCCCAAAAATAATATAAAAGTGGAAAATAAAGCCCAATATAGTCCAAAACAGTAGATAATATAGCATGGAGCAATAAAAAATTATAGATACGTTGGAGACGTATCAGGCATCCCCAAGCTTAATTCCTGCTCGTCCTCGAGTAGGTAAATGATAAAAAGAGAATTTTTGATGCGGAGTGCTACTTGGCATAATTTCAATGTAAATCTTCTTAATTGTGTTAGGAATATTCAGATTAGAAAGATTCAAGACAAAAGTTTATATTGACATAAAAAATAATAATACTTCAAGCATACTAATAAAGCAATTATGTCTTCTCAAAATAACATGGCCAAAGAAAGTTATCCCTACAAAATCATATAGTCTGTCTATGCTCCATCTTCACCACACAAAGTATTTAAATCATCCACAACCCCGATGACAAGCCAAGCAATTGTTTCATACTCTAACTTTTTCAAAACTTTTTCAATCTTCACGCAATACATGAGCGTGAGCCATGGATATAGCACTATAGGTGGAATAGAATGGTGGTTGTGGAGAAGACAAAAAGGAGAAGATGGTCTCACATCAACTAGGCGTATCAACGGGCTATGGAGATGCCCATCAATAGATATCAATGTGAGTGAGTAGGGATTGCCATGCAACGGATGCACTAGAGCTATAACTATATGAAAGCTCAAAAAGAAACTAAGTGGGTGTGCATCCAACTTGCTTGCTCATGAAGACCTAGGGCAATTTTGAGGAAGCCATTATTGGAATATACAAGCCAAGTTCTATAATGAAAAATTCCCACTAGTATATGAAAGTGATAACATGAGAGACTCTCTACTATGAAGATCATGGTGCTACTTTGAAGCACAAGTGTGGTAAAAGGATAGTAACATTGTCCCTTCTCTCTTTCTCTCTCATTTTTTTATTTGGGCCTTTTTTATGGCCTCTTTTTATTTGGGCTTCTTTGGCCTCTTTTTTTTTCGTTCAGAGTCTCATCCCGACTTATGGGGGAATCATAGTCTCCATCATTCTTTCCTCACCGGGACAATGCTCTAATAATGATGATCATCACACTTTTATTTCTCTTATAACTCAACAATTACAACTCGATACTTAGAACAAAATATGACTCTATGTGAATGCATCCGGCGGTGTACCGGGATATGCAATATGACAATGATGAATGTGTCATGAACGGAACGGTGGAAAGTTGCATGGCAATATATCTCGGAATGGCTATGGAAATGCCATAATAGGTAGGTATGGTGTCTGTTTTGAGGAAGGGATATGGTAGGTGTATGATACCAGCGAAAGGTGCGCGGTATTAGAGAGGCTAGCAAAGGTGGAAGGGTGAGAGTGCGTATAATCCATGGACTCAACATTAGTCATAAAGAACTCATATACTTATTGCAAAAATCTAGAAGTTATCAAAGCAAAGTATTACGCGCATGCTCCTAGGGGGATAGATTGGTAGGAAAAGACCATCGCTCGTCCCCGACCGCTACTCATAAGGAAGACAATCAATAAATAAATCATGCTTCGACTTCATCACATAACGGTTCACCATACGTGCATGCTATGGGAATCACAAACTTTAACACAAGTATTCTTTAAATTCACAACTACTCAACTAGCATGACTTTAATATTATCACCTCCATATCTCAAAACAATTATCATGCTTCAATCTTTTCTTAGTATTCAACACACTTAAAAGAAAGTTTCACAAATCTTGAATACCAAGCATATTATTATTAAGCAAATTACCATGCTATTAAGAGACTATCAAAATAATTTAAGTGAAACATGAGAGATCAATAGTTTCTTTAAAACAAATTCACCACCGTGCTCTAAAAGATCTAAGTGAAGCACATAGAGCAAAATTATAATACTCAAAAGATATAAGTGAAGCACATACAGTATTCTATCAAATTTTAATTCATGTATGGATCTCTCAAAAGGTGTGTACAGCAAGGATGATTGTGGCATACTAAGACACAAATACACAAATAATACAAGACGCTCCAAGCAAAACACATATCATGTTGGTGAATAAAAATATAGTTCCAAGTAAATTACCGATGGAAGTGGACGAAAGAGGGAATGCCTTCCGGGGCATCCCCAAGCTTTGACTTTTTGGTGTACTTGGATTATCTTGGGGGTTCCATGGGCATCCCCAAGCTTAGGCTCTTGCCACTCCTTGTTCCATGATCCATCAAAAGAATTCACCCAAAACTTGAAAACTTCACAACACAAAACTCAAAATAGAAAACTCGCGAGCTCCGTTAGCGATTCCAACTTCTCTATGGATTATAAACTATTTTACAGCCATAGATTCATCAAAATAAGCAAACAACACACGAAAAACAGAATCTGTCAAAAACAGAATAGTCTATAGTAATATGTAGCTAGCGCAAGATCTGGAACCCCAACAATTCTAAAATAAATTGATGGACGTGAGAATTTATCTATTAATCATCTGCAAAAAGAATTAACTAAATAGCACTCTTCAAGTAAAAATGACAGCAGTTCTCGTGAGCGCTAAAGTTTCTGTTTTTTACAGCCAGTTCAACAAGACTTTCCTCAAGTCTTCCCAACGGTTCTACTTGGCACAAACACTAATTAAACACAAAAAACACAACCAAAACAGAGGCTAAATAATTTATTTATTACTAAGCAGGAGCAAAAATCAAGGAATAAAAATAAAATTGGGTTGCCTCCCAACAAGCGCTATCGTTTAACGCCCCTAGCTAGGCATAAAAGCGAGGATAGATCTAGGTATTGCCATCTTTGGTAGGCAATCCATAAGTGGCTCTCATGATAGTTTCATATGGTAATTTTATTTTCTTTCTTGGAAAGTGGTCCATGCCCTTTTTTAATGGAAATTGAAATCTAATATTCCCTTCCTTCATATCAATAATCACACCAACCGTTCTAAGGAAAGGTCTACCAAGAATAATAGGGCAAGAAGGATTGCAATCTATATCAAGAACAATGAAATCTACGGGCACATAATTCCTATTTGCAACAATAAGAACATCATTAATCCTTCCCATAGGTTTCTTAATAGTGGAATCCGCAAGATGCAAGTTTAGAGAGCAATCATCAAAGTTACCGAAATCTAGTAGATCACACAAAGTCTTGGGAATAGTAGAGACACTAGCACTCAAATCACACAAAGCATAAAACTCATGATCTTTAATTTTAATTTTAATAGCCGGTTCCCACTCATCATAGAGTTTTCTAGGGATAGAAACTTTCAACTCAAGTTTTTCTTCATAAGATTGCATCAAGGCATCAACAATATGTTCGGTGAAGGCTTTATTTTGACTGTAAGCATGTGGAGAATTTAGCACGGATTGCAACAAGGAAATACAATCAATTAAAGAGCAACTTTCATAATTAAATTTCTTGAAATCTAATATAGTGGGTTTAGCAACATCTAGATTTTTATTTCTTTCAATCCCACTTTCATCAATTTCATCATTAAGATCCAAACACTCCGAATTTTTAGAACGCCTTCTAGGTAAAGGAAGATCATATTCAGTTTCATCAAGATTCATATTGCAAAATAAAGATTTAATAGGAGACACATCAATAACTTTTAGGTCTTCATCTTGATTTTCATAGGTATTGGAAGAACACGCTTTAATAAAGGCATCTTTGGTATCGGGGTCCGTGAGGTCGATGAGTGTTGGCACCGGCCCGGCCTAGGCGAACGCCGTGTTCCAGAGTGCCGCCATGTCGGGCTGTGTCGGCGCAGGCAGTTCCGGGGCGGGGCGGGGGAGGGGGGGGGTGTGCGGCCGCCTGTGCAGCCGTGGCCTGGCGCGCCTCCTACTCGGCCTCGCGCTGCTCCTCCTCGAGGTCGCGCTCGAGCATCTCCTCGTACTTGCCGTGACGGCGCTCCTCTGCCAGCCGGCACTGGCGCCACATCTCGAGGTACACCTGCTCCTGCGCCAGCGTCACCTCCAGCCAAACCGGTGGCGCGGACACCCACTCGCGCACCACTCCATTTCAGGAGAAGCGCGCGATGGGCTCGGGCTCCGGCTTGATGGGGGACGGCAGGGCCACCAGCGGCACCACGCTGTCGCCCGCCGCGGAGAGGGCAAGGGCCTGCGCCATTGCCGCCTCGTAGCGGGCCTCCTTTTCCGCCCCCGCCGCCTCCGCTCTGCGCCGCTCGTCCTCCTCGCTCTCCCTGTAGACGGCCGCAAGGGCCGCCTGGTAGGCGTCCTCCACCGCCTGGTCCTTCTCGCGGACGACGAGCGGCTTTGGCCTCCGATCGACCTCGCGCACGCCCCGTCGCCTCGCCTCCTCGTGCTTGAAGGCGAACCACCTTGCCCAGTTGGGCGAGTCGGTTGCGTAGGCCTTGTCGAGGCGCTGCTCCGGCGTCAGCAGCGCCCACCGGCGCCGCACCTCCTCCACGTGAGCATGAGCCGTCCGCGGCGCCGCGGGCACTGGGGTCCTATCTGGATCCAGATGTCAGTCGTGCGACAGCGTCACGTCCGGATACGATAGAGGCTGGCGGTTCTGCCTGTGCCACTCCGCCTGGTGCACTGGCACGTTGACGCGCTGCCTCTGCCGGCGAGGCGCCAGCGGAGGTGGGAGGAACTCGGAGGGGAAAGGGGTGGCGGGGGACTTGCCCTTGGCCTTGCTGCCGCTGGCGCCAGTGAAGAGGACCATCTCGTTGTGGTTGTGGTGGCTAGGGTTTGCCAGCGACGAGGGAGCAAAGGTGGGCAGATGTGGACGACGAGTATGGATGAGGACTGCCCCGCCGCACGGTCGGCTTAAAAAAGGACGAGCGCCGTCGCTGACGCGTGGGCCCCTCGTCATAAATTAAGCTGACCGCGTGGGCAGCGCGTAGTTGGACGGCTGCCATGTGAGGACGCGGCGAATAGCGAGAAGGCGCACGAAGCGTCCGTTCGGCGTCCGCACCGACGCATTTGGGGCACAAATTTGGGCCGCAAATGCGTCAACACGGACGTGATTTGGGTTTGGGTCAGCGGTTGGGCCGTCACTTTTGTCCGCGCCGACCCAAACGAACGTAGGCGGACGAAATGTGTCGGCCCTTTGGAGTTGCTCTAATGGACTGGCCCTCCTCAACTAGGTTTAGCAACGTTTGGCCCTCTTCATTGGATTTTCCTGGCTCCGCCACTGTGTGTAAGACGTAGACCTCGCCAAGCTGCAAGATTGAAGCGTGGCTTGCCCTGGCATCTAACTTGTACTAGCACATTCCCGTGGCAAGGACCCGTTAACCAAGCCGGCGACTGGTTGTGTGACCGGCGCAACATCCAAGCCCTCGAGATATGTGATAGTAGTATTGCCCATCAAGTAAGTACTTCCTGGTTTTTGAAGGTCCTTTTTGTTTCCTTCATTGGTTGTCACATTACAATTTAGAGCTGCCTTGTGTTCTTAGTGTTTGTTCAGTTGAATGCATCTTGAGTTAACATCCATGTCTTGTTTGTATGGAGAATGTCGCTCTCCTGCATAGTCCGCCCTTTAATGTTCAAGTGGGATGAAAAATATGGGCCCTGGTGTGTTTGTTGATTGGAGTTATCTGATATCATTTTATTTTTGTATCTGTGTTGAAATAGGAACTGTTGTTCACTTCAAACATGCATGTACGTGTAACTACAATCAAACGAACTTCTCTAAGTCTAGCACTTGGATAATGAATGGCGTGCCGAAGCGTGCATTAGCCTCTAGTTTATTAGATGTGGCTTCGGTAGCAAACATAATGTAGACTCTAGATTTTTTTTAAAATGTTCATAAATTTCATGACTTTTAATATATGTCAGAATATGAAAGATACACTAAATTTACAAATATGTTTATGAACTAAAAAGTTAAAACTGAAAAAGGGATAGTTTTTGTTTAAAGAGCAAAAAACTGGACGAATTAGTTGCGAAAAACCTGAAGAAATGGAAAGGAAACATAAAATAAAAATGGAACAAAGATCAACGAAGAACATTGAAAATCAGTATATTAAAAAAAATGACCGACACGTGAGAGACCAGTAAAGATAATGCATCCTGAAGAAAATTACAAAAAAAAAAATTTAAAACAAAGACCGTTCGATGCGGAGCGGATGAAAGATAATCGGCCCAACGACCAGACGATGCTAGACTGTGCGGTTTTTATGAAAAGAGAACTCTTCTTCTCTATAAGCAATGAATATGAAATACCAATTGTGCAATGTTCGTTGGAAAATGCTATTTTTTGTGCACCGTCACTAAATGTAGGGAGATCGCACATCCCTTGCTTTCTAATGCGCCATCTCGTTTCTCATGTTTCCTTTCTTTCTCTCGCCCACCACTTTTTACTCTGATTGTCTTTATGGTTTTCCATCTTGAGTTGGTTTCTATACGAGGTTTCTTAGTTTTTTTGGTTGGATTTTTCAAGACATGAGTTTCTTTTTTATTTCTTTCATTAGTAGAAAAATGCCCATTTGTTCCGGTTCCAAAGGGCTTTTAGTCCTGTTTCTGGAACCGGGACTAAAGAGTCGGTACTAAAGCCCCCCTCCCCCTTTTAGTCCCGGTTCTGTTACGAACCAGGTCTAAAGGCCCTCCACGTGACCTCTGTTTGGAGCTCCAGCTAACACCAACCGGGACTAAAGGAAATTTTATGATATTTTTCTGAATTTCTTTTCTCGATTTTCAAATTTCTGAATTATTTTACTATTTAATCTCTAATCACCCCTCATCACTGCTCAAGTTAACCTCTAATCTGTAATCACCCCTCATCATTCTAAATCATCTATCTTCTCAGCCGGTCACCCATCCTCTCACTACTCCAGCCTGAGCACGCTTAACTTCCGGGTTCTATTCCCCTCGTTTCCAAGTCTGCACTTGTTGTTTTCCTGACAATAGTAAGATGTCAATCCTATTAACCCTCAGGAGTTTAGCTTGAGCATGAACTCACATGTTTCACTGTTTGAGTTTGAAACTATTATTCTAAAAATAATTACTATTTAGTAACACCAATATTTCTTGAATAAGTAGTTTGACCATTGTTTGACCAGATTTGACCAAATTCAAAAAATTGAAATAATTATTTAGTAACACTAATATTCTTGAATAAATATTTAGTAACACTAATAAAAAAAATTAAAACAAATACCGTTCGATGCGAAGCGGATGAAAGATAATCGGCCCAACGACCAGACGATGCCAGAGTGTGCGGTTTTTATGAAAAGAGAACTCTTCTTCTCTATAAGCAATGAATATGAAATACCAATTGTGCAATGTTCGTTGGAAAATGCTATTTTTTGTGCACCGTCACTAAATGTAGGGAGATCGCACATCCCTTGCTTTCTAATGCGCCATCTCGTTTCTCATGTTTCCTTTCTTTCTCTCGCCCACCACTTTTTACTCTGATTGTCTTTATGGTTTTCCATCTTGAGTTGGTTTCTATACGAGGTTTCTTGGTTTTTTTGGTTGGATTTTTCAAGACATGAGTTTCTTTTTTATTTCTTTCACTAGTAGAAAAATGCCCATTTGTTCCGGTTCCAAAGGGCTTTTAGTCCTGTTTCTAGAACCGGGACTAAAGAGTCGGTACTAAAGCCCCCCTTCCCCCTTTTAGTCCCGGTTCTGTTACGAACCGGGTCTAAAGGCCCTCCACGTGGCCTTTGTTTGGAGCTCCATCTAACACCAACCGGGACTAAAGGAAATTTTACGATATTTTTTTGAATTTCCTTTCCCGATTTTCAAAATTTTGAATTATTTTACTATTTAATCTCTAATCACCCCTCATCACTGCTCAATTTAACCTCTAATCTGTAATCACCCCTCATCATTCTAAATCATCTATCTTCTCAGCCGGTCACCCATCCTCTCACTACTCCAGCCTGAGCACGCTTAACTTCCGGGTTCTCTTCCCCTCGTTTCCAAGTCTGCACTTGTTGTTTTCCTGACAATAGTAAGATGTCAATCCTATTAACCCTCAGGAGTTTAGCTTGAGCATGAAGTCACATGTTTCACTGTTTGAGTTTGAAACTATTATTCTAAAAATAATTATTATTTAGTAACACCAATATTTCTTGAATAAGTAGTTTGACCATTGTTTGACCAGATTTGACCAAATTCAAAAAAATTGAAATAATTATTTAGTAACACTAATATTCTTGAATAATTATTTAGTAACACTAATATTCTTGAATAATTATTTAGTAACACTAATACTTCTTGAATAAGTAGTTTGACCATAGTTTGACCAGATTTAATCAAAATAAGAAAAAGAAATTTGAGCATAACATTTTTTCCTTTTAGATTTTGAGGATTCTAAAAATTTGCAAAACGACCTACGGCGGTCAAAATCGGATGCGGATTTTCGTGCTGAACATTTTAAGACACGAACCCCTTTAGTCCCGGTTTGAGACATGAACAGGGGCTAAAGGGCATCACTCCCTTTAGTCCCGGTTCATGTCTCAAATAGGGACTACAGTCCCGATTTGAGATACGAACTGGGACTTAAGGGTGCGATGCCCTTTAGTCCCGGTTCATATCTCAAACCAGGACTAAAGGTCCCATTTGAACCGGGACTAATGCCTTTAGCCGCTCGAATCGGGACTAATGCTCACATTAGTCCCGGTTCGTAATGCAGCCGTGACTAATGTGTATATTGAGCTATGACCAAAGCCCTGTTTTCTACTAGTGTTCTAGTTTTCTTTAATTTCTTTTTCATTTTTTTCTTTCTTTAAAAGATGCTCACCAAATTGAAAAAGCTTTCATGGTTTCCAAGAATATTCATGACACTTGAAAAAAATGCTCATGATTTAAAAGATAATTGAATCATCCAGAACTTGTTAACATTTCTTAAAATACTCACAGTTTTCAAAACTGTTTTTTCTAAAAAATGTTCTTGTATTAAGAAATACTAGTTGTTTTTTCATTACGATGGAACGCCCATATTACTTTTCTCTTTTTAAGCACTTTTGTCTGGTCAAGGAAATATGCAAAATACATTTTAATTTTTGAACAACCATATACTTTCTATCCTATTTTTTGGAAAATAGAAATAAAAAGATGCATAATATTTTCACTACTAGGAAAAGGCCTGCTAGTGGCGCACCTGTTTTGCCTACTAATGGCACAGCAGAAGTGCGCCACTAGCATCACGCCATTAGAATTTTTAATAATGGCGCACCTCGGGTGCGCCATTAGTATCTGGTATACTAATGACGCACCACGCAGTGCGCCATTAGTATATCCCACGGTGCGCCATTAGTATGTCTCCCAGGGGCCATATTTACCCATGTGCTCTGGCTTACTAATGGCGCGCTCTGGCTTACTAATGGCGCACTGGTTGGTGGTGCGCCACTAGTATGAATATTAGGGATTTTTTTCTTTTCTGATATTTCCATAGGTTACAAAATATATTACTGGACAGCATATAGACAGCACCACACAGCAACAACAAATTCATCGAATACAATAGAAGATTAGTCTCCGAATACAATTCATCATATT
>NC_057812.1:54160602-54162635 GCF_018294505.1 Triticum aestivum | reverse complement strand
AGGCGGACGAAATGTGTCGGCCCTTTGGAGTTGCTCTAATGGACTGGCCCTCCTCAACTAGGTTTAGCAACGTTTGGCCCTCTTCATTGGATTTTCCTGGCTCCGCCACTGTGTGTAAGACGTAGACCTCGCCAAGCTGCAAGATTGAAGCGTGGCTTGCCCTGGCATCTAACTTGTACTAGCACATTCCCGTGGCAAGGACCCGTTAACCAAGCCGGCGACTGGTTGTGTGACCGGCGCAACATCCAAGCCCTCGAGATATGTGATAGTAGTATTGCCCATCAAGTAAGTACTTCCTGGTTTTTGAAGGTCCTTTTTGTTTCCTTCATTGGTTGTCACATTACAATTTAGAGCTGCCTTGTGTTCTTAGTGTTTGTTCAGTTGAATGCATCTTGAGTTAACATCCATGTCTTGTTTGTATGGAGAATGTCGCTCTCCTGCATAGTCCGCCCTTTAATGTTCAAGTGGGATGAAAAATATGGGCCCTGGTGTGTTTGTTGATTGGAGTTATCTGATATCATTTTATTTTTGTATCTGTGTTGAAATAGGAACTGTTGTTCACTTCAAACATGCATGTACGTGTAACTACAATCAAACGAACTTCTCTAAGTCTAGCACTTGGATAATGAATGGCGTGCCGAAGCGTGCATTAGCCTCTAGTTTATTAGATGTGGCTTCGGTAGCAAACATAATGTAGACTCTAGATTTTTTTTAAAATGTTCATAAATTTCATGACTTTTAATATATGTCAGAATATGAAAGATACACTAAATTTACAAATATGTTTATGAACTAAAAAGTTAAAACTGAAAAAGGGATAGTTTTTGTTTAAAGAGCAAAAAACTGGACGAATTAGTTGCGAAAAACCTGAAGAAATGGAAAGGAAACATAAAATAAAAATGGAACAAAGATCAACGAAGAACATTGACAATCAGTATATTAAAAAAAATGACCGACACGTGAGAGACCAGTAAAGATAATGCATCCTGAAGAAAATTACAAAAAAAAAATTTAAAACAAAGACCGTTCGATGCGGAGCGGATGAAAGATAATCGGCCCAACGACCAGACGATGCTAGACTGTGCGGTTTTTATGAAAAGAGAACTCTTCTTCTCTATAAGCAATGAATATGAAATACCAATTGTGCAATGTTCGTTGGAAAATGCTATTTTTTGTGCACCGTCACTAAATGTAGGGAGATCGCACATCCCTTGCTTTCTAATGCGCCATCTCGTTTCTCATGTTTCCTTTCTTTCTCTCGCCCACCACTTTTTACTCTGATTGTCTTTATGGTTTTCCATCTTGAGTTGGTTTCTATACGAGGTTTCTTAGTTTTTTTGGTTGGATTTTTCAAGACATGAGTTTCTTTTTTATTTCTTTCATTAGTAGAAAAATGCCCATTTGTTCCGGTTCCAAAGGGCTTTTAGTCCTGTTTCTGGAACCGGGACTAAAGAGTCGGTACTAAAGCCCCCCTCCCCCTTTTAGTCCCGGTTCTGTTACGAACCAGGTCTAAAGGCCCTCCACGTGACCTCTGTTTGGAGCTCCAGCTAACACCAACCGGGACTAAAGGAAATTTTATGATATTTTTCTGAATTTCTTTTCTCGATTTTCAAATTTCTGAATTATTTTACTATTTAATCTCTAATCACCCCTCATCACTGCTCAAGTTAACCTCTAATCTGTAATCACCCCTCATCATTCTAAATCATCTATCTTCTCAGCCGGTCACCCATCCTCTCACTACTCCAGCCTGAGCACGCTTAACTTCCGGGTTCTATTCCCCTCGTTTCCAAGTCTGCACTTGTTGTTTTCCTGACAATAGTAAGATGTCAATCCTATTAACCCTCAGGAGTTTAGCTTGAGCATGAACTCACATGTTTCACTGTTTGAGTTTGAAACTATTATTCTAAAAATAATTACTATTTAGTAACACCAATATTTCTTGAATAAGTAGTTTGACCATTGTTTGACCAGATTTGACCAAATTCAAAAAATTGAAATAATTATTTAGTAACACTAATATTCTTGAATAA
>NC_057812.1:54157424-54160592 GCF_018294505.1 Triticum aestivum | reverse complement strand
ATCTCAGAATTCAAAAGACCAAACAAAGATAGAACACTACAAGTCTCGAGACCGCGAGTAGCGAGTTTGTCTTCACATTACAAGTCAATATCGATCATCTAAACTACCATCACATAGAAGAGAGTGTCGGTCATCACGATGAGCATCATCGCGATGAAACTGGTCTTCATCCGGTTCCTCCTCCGCTCCCTCCTCTCTCCCGCTAGATAGCGCACGTATCTAGATTCCGCCTCCGCCCTAGTATTGTACCCTTTGTAACTGTTACCGCTGAAACGGTGAACCTGTCTCCGACACTCCTCCCAGTCGTCGTAGACTTCGGGAACCTTACCCTTGTACACGACATATGACGGCATCTCTATGCACTAGCCAAATAAAACGTTAGTAGAAATTCACAGACAATACATAAGCAATATATAAGTATGCAACAAAAGGATCGGAAGAGAAAAGCAATACATTAATAGCACGATTCATGGTCCTACTAATAATTAGCATCGATTACATCTAAGTTGAACGATTGTCCAAACCAAAGAGACATACAAGTTCATTAAAGTTTAATTACAACATGAGCTAATCGATATTTCAGAACTACACATAGCATCACTACTTTCGACTCGACTCAGGGACTGGAGCGTGGATGAAGCCGCCGTCTCTCGTGATGGTCATGAAATCGCGGGCGTTGTCAGCCTGCATTTGTAGCGTTGTGTCTATCTCACTGTTGGATGGTTGATATCTGAGGTAGAACTACCCCGAGGCACGAAGGACATCTTGATGGATGATTTCCGCAAACTCCGACTGGATGCGAAAGAATTCTTGTCTGATGTCCGCGTCCTGGATTGCCAACAAGCTTGCGGCCCAATCTTTGAGATTATTTGGTAGCAGAAGGTGATTATGGTCCCGTACGATCGCCCGCATGTGATGGAGGGCGTAGTAGGCATCCTTATGACCGCCAGGCGGCTGCTTGATGCAGGGGAACATCATATTGTGGGCGAACACGTGCTTGCCGTACCTACGAACTGGCCTGGTGAAGGTGCCTCCAGATCTGGCGTAGCCGGGGAGAACATCATCAAGAACTTTCTTGATATTTGTGTAGTCTTTCTTCGACTGACGGTCCGAGTCGAAATACGTGGCCATGGAACATCATCATTTAGGTTTTTATCGACACCGAGGCAGCCTAAAGGGGCAGTTGATCCTACTTAATTAAGTACTAAGATACCACGGCCCATGCATTAGTCGCAAGTACCCCATATGTCCTATTTTTAGCAAAGTCATGCTAAATTTCACGGAAAATTTCAGCATGACCTTTGCTGAAAATAGGACATATGGAGTACCCGAATTTGCTGGAACGGAAATTAATCGACATTTCGGCAAACTCAAGGGTCTCTTGGGGTACCTGCAAAATCATTACCCCACCCCCGCCCAGCTGCAACCCCACAACACCCCACAATGTCATCACGACACGATGGTCGGAGACAAACCCCCCCAATATCATCAAAATACTCCAATTATGAAGTAAAGTTCCTGAAGTGTTCCAGGAGTAGAACCCCACAATATTACAGTAGAATCATTTGAAACCTGATCACTCGGACCACACCACATGCCACAACATACATAGTACATAGAGTTGACATCTCAGCATCGACCACACCACATGCCACAGCATACATAGTACATAGATGATCCAGCAGACTACATAGCAGGATAGTTTAAGTGTGAACCACATCATACAAAATAGAAGAACTTCACTACACAACTGAAACTCAATTAAGCTAGTTAAATGGAGTTCATCTACTTACTAGCAGTACTACTAACTGGCAGTACTTAAACAAGTTAAGCTACTCACTACAGTACTGGCAACTAGCATCAAGGAGTAGAATGGCAATCATGTAGCAATCATGTCCTTCCCTTCATATATTCATGATATAAATGGATTGGTCTACCTAGTAGGTTGTTGGAAATTCAGTTGCTTTTTCATTAGGACTGGCAACAAGACATGATCAAATTTCAATTAAGATTATCTGTTGGTTCAAGACTGGCAACAAGACTTGTTCTACCAAATCAATTATCTGTTGGTTCAATGGTTGTTTTTCTTTCCCTTTTTATAGTTGCAAAAAAGGAACAAGACATGGTCAAATTTTAGTTAAGATTCAGCTAAGATACATACAGTAAAATCAAAACAAAAATGGACAGTAAACTGATAATGACAGTAAACTGTAATTTGTTACACAGATTTTTCTACTGAAAATATAACTAAATGGACAGAAAAAAGGGTGAAAAGATAACCGAATGCTAGGCTAAAATGGACAGTAAACTGTAATTTGTTAACAGTTTACTGTGATTATCAAGTGCCATAATCTACTGAGTAGTCATGTCCCAGTCATGCATCCATGCATCCAGTGGCAACATCTTGCATACATGATCGTGAGTACATCAAAATCTATTGAGTAGTTCTTGTGCTCATCCAGTAGCAACATCTTTCATACATGATCAGTAGTCATGTACCAAATTTTTATTTAAACTGAATTTGCAAATCACCAAGAGCTCTACTAGTTTCAGACTAGATTTATAGTAAATACACTAGAGTATTTGACTAGTAGTCATGTGAACTCTTTGAATTTGTAAAAACTTCTAGACTTGAGCATTGAGAGTTCACAATTGCAAAAAATGTCCCTTGTTCCTGAACTTGTATTGTACTCCATTCATTCAAGCAGAAAGAAACAAACAAGGTCTGAAGAAGAATGAATCCATGATGCTTCCAGACTTGAGCATTGAGAGTTTCATACTAGAACTCACCTCGATGGATGCGGTCGCAGACGAGGTCGTAGACGGCGACGGAGCAGAGACGAGGTCGCAGACACGGTCGTGGTGCTCCGGTGGACGCGGCTATACCAACCATTTGAATTGACATTCAATCAAACACCTCACAGGCAAGAACAGAAGGTGGAGACAGAGAAGAGAGGGGATCGAGCAGAGAGGGAGAGGGCAAGGAGGGAGGAGCAAAGAGGGAGAGGAGGGAAATGGAGGCGGGTGTGAGTTGGATGGGGTACTTGCGGGCGTAGAAGACGGGGGCGTCATCGGGGACGAAGATGTCGACGCTGTGGATGTTGCCGCAGCGGGAGGCGATGCAGTCGGAGATCCAGGACGGTGAACTGCGCACGGAGGCCAGGGGAG
>NC_057812.1:54154749-54156577 GCF_018294505.1 Triticum aestivum | reverse complement strand
CGAGTCAGTCAGGGGGAGGGAGCTTACGGGCGGAGGAGGACGGGCGGCGGCGCAGTAGGGGCGGCGGCGCAGTGGGTCGGGCAGTGGGTCGGAGAGATGTGAGATTGGGAGAGAGAAGGACGAATGCGAGATGGACAACACACACAAGGGGGAAGGATAGTAATGACGCACTATCCAGGGATGCGCCATAAAAACACTGATAGCAATGGTGCACCACTCACTGATGCGCCATTAGTAAGTTTTTTTCTGATAGCAATGGCGCACCCTCCTCTGGTGCGCCATTAGTAACTTTTTTTCATTATTTTTTGTTGCAACTAATAATTTGTTTTTTATCAAATTTGTTATTTTCATGAGGACTAAAACAGAAGATATCATCAAATTTGTTTTTTTGATGAATTTGTTTTTTTGAAAATATCATCAAATTTGTTTTTTTATTTTTAATTGAAGATATCATCAAATTTGTTATTTGAAAATATCATCAAATTTGTTATTTAAAAATATCATCAAATTTTTTTGGATTTTTAGTTGCATTCATTTGTGAATTGTTAAAACATTTATGAATATGAAAAAATATCATCAAAATTTGAAAAAATATTCATGAATTCAAAAAATTCCCATGAAATTTAGAAATATTCATGACTTCCAAAAATATTAACAAATTCAGACTATGATTACAATCAAGAAATGAAGGGTACAATTTAAATACAATCGATCTTAGCTAGCTATCTGTTCACAATCTTCTTTACCTTCTTTTTTGCAAATGGAGTTCTTCTGTGGAACGGACATCCTTTAGGTGGGTGGTCCTGCTTCTTCTTGTGGTGTATGCATGGCACTTCATCGTCGTCGTCATGTTCCATTTTCGGGTCGCCGTACTTGTGGAAGTCTTGCTCATTGGCGACTCCATCCATTCCGATGATCTTCCTTTTGCCTCTCCTCACGACAACACGACTGGGCTTTGACGGGCCGGTAATGAAGAAGCATTGGTCCACTTGGGAAGCCAGTACCCATGGCTCATTTTTCGCGGTGACGTTTGCGCCTGTGGTCTTGGATTTGACTTCGGGTATAACCATGGTGGTGAAATACCGGTCTTCTTTTATGATGCTCTTGGCCCATCTGACACGAAACATCGGGACCTTCTCTACAGCATAACTCAGCTCCCAGATCTCCTCGATCCTTCCGTAGTATCTGTCCTTGTCGTTACCGGTGTAGAATTCCATCGTTACCCCGGAGTTCTAATAACCATCGCTCTTCATGTCCTTGTCCTCGGTGTAGAATGTGTAGCCGTTGATATCGTATGCCTCATAGGTCATCAGGTTGTGCTCGGCGCCCTGTGACAAGGCGGATATGAGTTGTTCTTCCACGGAAGAATCCTCATGTAAAGGGTACGACAAAAGCTTCTACTTGAACCAACGCGTAAAACATAAGTTGTGCTCTTTGATTATATATCCATCCGTCCTCTGTTGGCCTCGGTCATTGTACGTCTTCTCAATAAAGGTTTTGTGCTCTACCACCTAAGGATCGACCACGTCTATGTGTTGTAGCGCGACTAGGTTTGCTCTTTCAAAGTCGGCGAGTCGACCCTCGAAGTCGACATGCATTTCGCGGTGACCCTCGCGGTGACCCCATCCAGCGAGCCTGCCGAGGTGCGTGTTGACGGGCAGACCAATGGGGTTCTCGATGCCTAGATAATTCATGCAGTAGGAGATGCACTCTTCGGTCAGAAAGCCCCTGGCTATGCTTCCCTCTGGACGTGACATGTTGCGAACGTATCCTTTGATGACACCATTCATCCTTTCGGACGACATCATGCTGTGTAGGAACGTCGGCC
>NC_057812.1:54150255-54153157 GCF_018294505.1 Triticum aestivum | reverse complement strand
GCGTCCATGATCCCACGGATTGCAACTGGAAGTATGTGCGTCATCAGCACGTGACAGTCGTGAGATTTCATCCCGCTGAACTTCTGCTTTGCTGGGTCTAGATATCTGCTTATCTTCCCCGCGTAACCGTAAGGAAGTTTTACTCCTATGAGGCAGGTGAAAAACTGCTCGACCTCCTCCTGACTTAGAGTGAAGCATGCGGGAGGGTAGTCATTTCCGGTCTACTTGGCCTTTTTGCCTTTGCGACGACTTTCCGTGTCCTGCTTCGCCTCATCATCATCATCATCATTAGCGTGAAGCTCCTCCCTGATGCCCATTGATTTCAAGTCTGCCCTTGCTTTCGGCCCATCTTTGGTCCTCTCTGGCATGTTGAGCAGGGTACCAAGCAGACTCTCGCACACGTTCTTCGTGATATGCATGACATCAAGGCTGTGAGGCACACGGTGGATCTTCCAGTACGGCAAGTCCCAGAAAATAGACCTCATTTTCCATACCTTCAGCAACGGCTCTGGCGCCTTTTGCTTCTTTCCCGGCTCTGGCACCTTTTGCTTCTTTCCCGGCAGTGAGCAATCTTTTCAATTTTTTAACAGCTCATCTATTTCCTCGCCTCGTACGCGGGCGTCTTCGGGGTTCGGTTTCACCATCGAACAGATCCTTGCGTTTTCTCCATGGGTCATCATCGCGAAGCCACCTTCGATGTCCCATGAACACGGTTTTCGAAGACCCGAAATCTCTATCTAGCTGGCGATACGTTGTGTCATCCATGCACCTGACGCATCCAGAAAATCCGTGGACCACCTGCCCCGCGAGATATCTGTAACCGAGATAGTCGTGCACCATCGCGAGCAGTGCGGCTCTCATAGGGAAATATTCTTTCTCTGCGGCGTCCCACGTATTGGCTGGCGTTTTCTACAGCGTGTCTAGCTCCTCTTTCAGCAGCCCCAGATACAGATTGATGTCGTTCCCTGGTTGTTTCGGCCCTTCAGTTAGCATATTCATGTGAATGTACTTCCTCTTCATGCACACCAGGGGGAAGGTTGTACATCCACACAAACAAAGGCCAGATGCTATGTGTGCTTCTCTGGCTGCCAAACGGATTGACTCCATCGGTGCTCGCGCCCAGCATGATGTTTCTTGGATCGTCCCCAAATTCTGGGTGTTCGAAGTTCAACGCTTGCCACTGGCTCGCATCCTTAGGGTGACTCAACATCTTATTTTTTTATTTATCTCTGGATCATTTCCGTCATCTTCTCGCTTCTTCCCCTCCCTATCTGCGTGCCAACGCAGGAGCTTTGCTAGCTTAGGGTTTGCGAAATACCGCTGTAGACGAGGAGTGACCGGAAAGTACTACACCACTTTTCGAGGAGCTTTTTTCCTCTTCTTGTATCGAGTGACGCCGCACACCGGACATATGGTAGACTCCGCGTGCTCGTCCCAATAAATGATGCAATTGTTCATGCACACATGATATTTCACGTGCGGTAAATCCAAAGGACACACGATTTTCTTCGCCTCCTCGAAACTGGTCGGGCACTTGTTCCCCTTGGGAAGACGTTCGTGCCAGAATGACATGTTCTCGTCGAAGCATGCGTCGGTCATTTTGTGTTTTGCCTTCATCTCTAGAGCCATGAGCGTTACTTTTAGGCGGGTATCCTCGGGCCTGCATCCTTCATACAATGGAGTAACCGCGTTTATCTCCAGTTGATCCAGCTTGGCTTTCTCTCGGGCGGCAGCTCTTGAATATGAGGGTCCTACTCCCAGCCCATCGATGGTCCATCATCGTCTGCTCCGGCATCTTCATCTTCCTCATCATCATGTCCGTCATCTTCTACATGATGACTGTGTACATCATCACCGTCGTGATCATATCCTGGAGATTCTTTGTCTTCTCGCCCGCCCTCGCCGCGGTGGTTGTCTTGCTGTCCTTCCTCATTTCCTGCCCGGCCCCCATGGACGACTTCATAGTCATCTTCATCACCTTGCCACCGATAGCCATCCATGAAACCATGCAAGAGCAGGTGGTCCCGCACCTGCCCGGAATCCGGGTCCGCAATAAGGCTCTTCTGCTTGCATCTTCGACACGGACATCTTATCTCTGTCTCGTTCTTTTGAAGCATCTCGGCCTTCACGGAGCTCAAAAACCTATTCACGATGCCTTCGGTCATCACGCGGACCATGGTCGCCTGCGGGGTAGAGCAAAACGATATTTTAGAAACAAGAAAAAATTTGGCATCACTTTCCCTAAAAATAGGACAAAAAAGAATGCATAGTGCCAAAATTCTCGCCAAAGTGAAAATGAATCAACATTCCGGCAAAATATTGGCAACTATCGCATTTCAAATACCTGTATCTGCAAACACAAACATATATGCAACACCACAAACATACATAGAAAAAAGTGCATGTGCACATTGTTGGAGGAAGAAAAAAGTAGATCTACAACATAAAGAAAGCTTTCCCCTTACTTACCTATAAAAAAGGTAATTTAACCACTTAATTTGGATGAATCTATGGTGCAAATGAGGTGAGGAGGAGGAGGCAGCCGAGACAAGTTTGGAGGAGGAGGTGGAGAGAATGAAGTAGGGAAAGTGAGTGTGTAGGTGGCTGTCCAAAATATCTAGCTGGTCCCAGGTTACTAATGGCGCACCACCTACAAATGCGCCATTAGTAACCATGGTTACTAATGACGCACCAGCTGATGGTGCGACATTAGTAGTTTTGCAAAAACAAAAACAAAATGATAGTAGTGGCGCACGTGGTAAGTGGTGCGCCATTACTAGTTAAACTAGTAATGACGCACTGTTCCCTGATGCGCCATTAGTATTTTTGGAAAAAAATATAGTAGTGGCACATCATGGGTGTGGTGAGTCATTAGTGTCTATCACACTAGTGGCGCACCGGC
>NC_057812.1:54141530-54150245 GCF_018294505.1 Triticum aestivum | reverse complement strand
ATCTCAGAATTCAAAAGACCAAACAAAGATAGAACACTACAAGTCTCGAGACCGCGAGTAGCGAGTTTGTCTTCACATTACAAGTCAATATCGATCATCTAAACTACCATCACATAGAAGAGAGTGTCGGTCATCACGATGAGCATCATCGCGATGAAACTGGTCTTCATCCGGTTCCTCCTCCGCTCCCTCCTCTCTCCCGCTAGATAGCGCACGTATCTAGATTCCGCCTCCGCCCTAGTATTGTACCCTTTGTAACTGTTACCGCTGAAACGGTGAACCTGTCTCCGACACTCCTCCCAGTCGTCGTAGACTTCGGGAACCTTACCCTTGTACACGACATATGACGGCATCTCTATGCACTAGCCAAATAAAACGTTAGTAGAAATTCACAGACAATACATAAGCAATATATAAGTATGCAACAAAAGGATCGGAAGAGAAAAGCAATACATTAATAGCACGATTCATGGTCCTACTAATAATTAGCATCGATTACATCTAAGTTGAACGATTGTCCAAACCAAAGAGACATACAAGTTCATTAAAGTTTAATTACAACATGAGCTAATCGATATTTCAGAACTACACATAGCATCACTACTTTCGACTCGACTCAGGGACTGGAGCGTGGATGAAGCCGCCGTCTCTCGTGATGGTCATGAAATCGCGGGCGTTGTCAGCCTGCATTTGTAGCGTTGTGTCTATCTCACTGTTGGATGGTTGATATCTGAGGTAGAACTACCCCGAGGCACGAAGGACATCTTGATGGATGATTTCCGCAAACTCCGACTGGATGCGAAAGAATTCTTGTCTGATGTCCGCGTCCTGGATTGCCAACAAGCTTGCGACCCAATCTTTGAGATTATTTGGTAGCAGAAGGTGATTATGGTCCCGTACGATCGCCCGCATGTGATGGAGGGCGTAGTAGGCATCCTTATGACCGCCAGGCGGCTGCTTGACGCAGGGGAACATCATATTGTGGGCGAACACGTGCTTGCCGTACCTACGAACTGGCCTGGTGAAGGTGCCTCCAGATCTGGCGTAGCCGGGGAGAACATCATCAAGAACTTTCTTGATATTTGTGTAGTCTTTCTTCGACTGACGGTCCGAGTCGAAATACGTGGCCATGGAACATCATCATTTAGGTTTTTATCGACACCGAGGCAGCCTAAAGGGGCAGTTGATCCTACTTAATTAAGTACTAAGATACCACGGCCCATGCATTAGTCGCAAGTACCCCATATGTCCTATTTTTAGCAAAGTCATGCTAAATTTCACGGAAAATTTCAGCATGACCTTTGCTGAAAATAGGACATATGGAGTACCCGAATTTGCTGGAACGGAAATTAATCGACATTTCGGCAAACTCAAGGGTCTCTTGGGGTACCTGCAAAATCATTACCCCACCCCCGCCCAGCTGCAACCCCACAACACCCCACAATGTCATCACGACACGATGGTCGGAGACAAACCCCCCCAATATCATCAAAATACTCCAATTATGAAGTAAAATTCCTGAAGTGTTCCAGGAGTAGAACCCCACAATATTACAGTAGAATCATTTGAAACCTGATCACTCGGACCACACCACATGCCACAACATACATAGTACATAGAGTTGACATCTCAGCATCGACCACACCACATGCCACAGCATACATAGTACATAGATGATCCAGCAGACTACATAGCAGGATAGTTTAAGTGTGAACCACATCATACAAAATAGAAGAACTTCACTACACAACTGAAACTCAATTAAGCTAGTTAAATGGAGTTCATCTACTTACTAGCAGTACTACTAACTGGCAGTACTTAAACAAGTTAAGCTACTCACTACAGTACTGGCAACTAGCATCAAGGAGTAGAATGGCAATCATGTAGCAATCATGTCCTTCCCTTCATATATTCATGATATAAATGGATTGTTCTACCTAGTAGGTTGTTGGAAATTCAGTTGCTTTTTCATTAGGACTGGCAACAAGACATGATCAAATTTCAATTAAGATTATCTGTTGGTTCAAGACTGGCAACAAGACTTGTTCTACCAAATCAATTATCTGTTGGTTCAATGGTTGTTTTTCTTTCCCTTTTTATAGTTGCAAAAAAGGAACAAGACATGGTCAAATTTTAGTTAAGATTCAGCTAAGATACATACAGTAAAATCAAAACAAAAATGGACAGTAAACTGATAATGACAGTAAACTGTAATTTGTTACACAGATTTTTCTACTGAAAATATAACTAAATGGACAGAAAAAAGGGTGAAAAGATAACCGAATGCTAGGCTAAAATGGACAGTAAACTGTAATTTGTTAACAGTTTACTGTGATTATCAAGTGCCATAATCTACTGAGTAGTCATGTCCCAGTCATGCATCCATGCATCCAGTGGCAACATCTTGCATACATGATCGTGAGTACATCAAAATCTATTGAGTAGTTCTTGTGCTCATCCAGTAGCAACATCTTTCATACATGATCAGTAGTCATGTACCAAATTTTTATTTAAACTGAATTTGCAAATCACCAAGAGCTCTACTAGTTTCAGACTAGATTTATAGTAAATACACTAGAGTATTTGACTAGTAGTCATGTGAACTCTTTGAATTTGTAAAAACTTCTAGACTTGAGCATTGAGAGTTCACAATTGCAAAAAATGTCCCTTGTTCCTGAACTTGTATTGTACTCCATTCATTCAAGCAGAAAGAAACAAACAAGGTCTGAAGAAGAATGAATCCATGATGCTTCCAGACTTGAGCATTGAGAGTTTCATACTAGAACTCACCTCGATGGATGCGGTCGCAGACGAGGTCGTAGACGGCGACGGAGCAGAGACGAGGTCGCAGACACGGTCGTGGTGCTCCGGTGGACGCGGCTATACCAACCATTTGAATTGACATTCAATCAAACACCTCACAGGCAAGAACAGAAGGTGGAGACAGAGAAGAGAGGGGATCGAGCAGAGAGGGAGAGGGCAAGGAGGGAGGAGCAAAGAGGGAGAGGAGGGAAATGGAGGCGGGTGTGAGTTGGATGGGGTACTTGCGGGCGTAGAAGACGGGGGCGTCATCGGGGACGAAGATGTCGACGCTGTGGATGTTGCCGCAGCGGGAGGCGATGCAGTCGGAGATCCAGGACGGTGAACTGCGCACGGAGGCCAGGGGAGTCGAGTCAGTCAGGGGGAGGGAGCTTACGGGCGGAGGAGGACGGGCGGCGGCGCAGTAGGGGCGGCGGCGCAGTGGGTCGGGCAGTGGGTCGGAGAGATGTGAGATTGGGAGAGAGAAGGACGAATGCGAGATGGACAACACACACAAGGGGGAAGGATAGTAATGACGCACTATCCAGGGATGCGCCATAAAAACACTGATAGCAATGGTGCACCACTCACTGATGCGCCATTAGTAAGTTTTTTTCTGATAGCAATGGCGCACCCTCCTCTGGTGCGCCATTAGTAACTTTTTTTCATTATTTTTTGTTGCAACTAATAATTTGTTTTTTATCAAATTTGTTATTTTCATGAGGACTAAAACAGAAGATATCATCAAATTTGTTTTTTTGATGAATTTGTTTTTTTGAAAATATCATCAAATTTGTTTTTTTATTTTTAATTGAAGATATCATCAAATTTGTTATTTGAAAATATCATCAAATTTGTTATTTAAAAATATCATCAAATTTTTTTGGATTTTTAGTTGCATTCATTTGTGAATTGTTAAAACATTTATGAATATGAAAAAATATCATCAAAATTTGAAAAAATATTCATGAATTCAAAAAATTCCCATGAAATTTAGAAATATTCATGACTTCCAAAAATATTAACAAATTCAGACTATGATTACAATCAAGAAATGAAGGGTACAATTTAAATACAATCGATCTTAGCTAGCTATCTGTTCACAATCTTCTTTACCTTCTTTTTTGCAAATGGAGTTCTTCTGTGGAACGGACATCCTTTAGGTGGGTGGTCCTGCTTCTTCTTGTGGTGTATGCATGGCACTTCATCGTCGTCGTCATGTTCCATTTTCGGGTCGCCGTACTTGTGGAAGTCTTGCTCATTGGCGACTCCATCCATTCCGATGATCTTCCTTTTGCCTCTCCTCACGACAACACGACTGGGCTTTGACGGGCCGGTAATGAAGAAGCATTGGTCCACTTGGGAAGCCAGTACCCATGGCTCATTTTTCGCGGTGACGTTTGCGCCTGTGGTCTTGGATTTGACTTCGGGTATAACCATGGTGGTGAAATACCGGTCTTCTTTTATGATGCTCTTGGCCCATCTGACACGAAACATCGGGACCTTCTCTACAGCATAACTCAGCTCCCAGATCTCCTCGATCCTTCCGTAGTATCTGTCCTTGTCGTTACCGGTGTAGAATTCCATCGTTACCCCGGAGTTCTAATAACCATCGCTCTTCATGTCCTTGTCCTCGGTGTAGAATGTGTAGCCGTTGATATCGTATGCCTCATAGGTCATCAGGTTGTGCTCGGCGCCCTGTGACAAGGCGGATATGAGTTGTTCTTCCACGGAAGAATCCTCATGTAAAGGGTACGACAAAAGCTTCTACTTGAACCAACGCGTAAAACATAAGTTGTGCTCTTTGATTATATATCCATCCGTCCTCTGTTGGCCTCGGTCATTGTACGTCTTCTCAATAAAGGTTTTGTGCTCTACCACCTAAGGATCGACCACGTCTATGTGTTGTAGCGCGACTAGGTTTGCTCTTTCAAAGTCGGCGAGTCGACCCTCGAAGTCGACATGCATTTCGCGGTGACCCTCGCGGTGACCCCATCCAGCGAGCCTGCCGAGGTGCGTGTTGACGGGCAGACCAATGGGGTTCTCGATGCCTAGATAATTCATGCAGTAGGAGATGCACTCTTCGGTCAGAAAGCCCCTGGCTATGCTTCCCTCTGGACGTGACATGTTGCGAACGTATCCTTTGATGACACCATTCATCCTTTCGGACGACATCATGCTGTGTAGGAACGTCGGCCCGAGTTGGATGATATCCTCCACGATATGGACCAGCAGATGCATCATAACGTCGAAGAATGCGGGCGGGAAGTACATCTCAAGCTCGCATAGTATCACCACGATCTCTTCCTGTAGCCTTCTGAGTTGCTTCACGCCAACCGACTTCCGAGAGATGACGTCGAAAAAGTTGCATAGGCCAAATAGCGTTTCACGGATGTGCGCGTCCATGATCCCACGGATTGCAACTGGAAGTATGTGCGTCATCAGCACGTGACAGTCGTGAGATTTCATCCCGCTGAACTTCTGCTTTGCTGGGTCTAGATATCTGCTTATCTTCCCCGCGTAACCGTAAGGAAGTTTTACTCCTATGAGGCAGGTGAAAAACTGCTCGACCTCCTCCTGACTTAGAGTGAAGCATGCGGGAGGGTAGTCATTTCCGGTCTACTTGGCCTTTTTGCCTTTGCGACGACTTTCCGTGTCCTGCTTCGCCTCATCATCATCATCATCATTAGCGTGAAGCTCCTCCCTGATGCCCATTGATTTCAAGTCTGCCCTTGCTTTCGGCCCATCTTTGGTCCTCTCTGGCATGTTGAGCAGGGTACCAAGCAGACTCTCGCACACGTTCTTCGTGATATGCATGACATCAAGGCTGTGAGGCACACGGTGGATCTTCCAGTACGGCAAGTCCCAGAAAATAGACCTCATTTTCCATACCTTCAGCAACGGCTCTGGCGCCTTTTGCTTCTTTCCCGGCTCTGGCACCTTTTGCTTCTTTCCCGGCAGTGAGCAATCTTTTCAATTTTTTAACAGCTCATCTATTTCCTCGCCTCGTACGCGGGCGTCTTCGGGGTTCGGTTTCACCATCGAACAGATCCTTGCGTTTTCTCCATGGGTCATCATCGCGAAGCCACCTTCGATGTCCCATGAACACGGTTTTCGAAGACCCGAAATCTCTATCTAGCTGGCGATACGTTGTGTCATCCATGCACCTGACGCATCCAGAAAATCCGTGGACCACCTGCCCCGCGAGATATCTGTAACCGAGATAGTCGTGCACCATCGCGAGCAGTGCGGCTCTCATAGGGAAATATTCTTTCTCTGCGGCGTCCCACGTATTGGCTGGCGTTTTCTACAGCGTGTCTAGCTCCTCTTTCAGCAGCCCCAGATACAGATTGATGTCGTTCCCTGGTTGTTTCGGCCCTTCAGTTAGCATATTCATGTGAATGTACTTCCTCTTCATGCACACCAGGGGGAAGGTTGTACATCCACACAAACAAAGGCCAGATGCTATGTGTGCTTCTCTGGCTGCCAAACGGATTGACTCCATCGGTGCTCGCGCCCAGCACGATGTTTCTTGGATCGTCCCCAAATTCTGGGTGTTCGAAGTTCAACGCTTGCCACTGGCTCGCATCCTTAGGGTGACTCAACATCTTATTTTTTTATTTATCTCTGGATCATTTCCGTCATCTTCTCGCTTCTTCCCCTCCCTATCTGCGTGCCAACGCAGGAGCTTTGCTAGCTTAGGGTTTGCGAAATACCGCTGTAGACGAGGAGTGACCGGAAAGTACTACACCACTTTTCGAGGAGCTTTTTTCCTCTTCTTGTATCGAGTGACGCCGCACACCGGACATATGGTAGACTCCGCGTGCTCGTCCCAATAAATGATGCAATTGTTCATGCACACATGATATTTCACGTGCGGTAAATCCAAAGGACACACGATTTTCTTCGCCTCCTCGAAACTAGTCGGGCACTTGTTCCCCTTGGGAAGACGTTCGTGCCAGAATGACATGTTCTCGTCGAAGCATGCGTCGGTCATTTTGTGTTTTGCCTTCATCTCTAGAGCCATGAGCGTTACTTTCAGGCGGGTATCCTCGGGCCTGCATCCTTCATACAATGGAGTAACCGCGTTTATTTCCAGTTGATCCAGCTTGGCTTTCTCTCGGGCGGCAGCTCTTGAATATGAGGGTCCTACTCCCAGCCCATCGATGGTCCATCATCGTCTGCTCCGGCATCTTCATCTTCCTCATCATCATGTCCGTCATCTTCTACATGATGACTGTGTACATCATCACCATCGTGATCATATCCTGGAGATTCTTTGTCTTCTCGCCCGCCCTCGCCGCGGTGGTTGTCTTGCTGTCCTTCCTCATTTCCTGCCCGGCCCCCATGGACGACTTCATAGTCATCTTCATCACCTTGCCACCGATAGCCATCCATGAAACCATGCAAGAGCAGGTGGTCCCGCACCTGCCCGGAATCCGGGTCCGCAATAAGGCTCTTCTGCTTGCATCTTCGACACGGACATCTTATCTCTGTCTCGTTCTTTTGAAGCATCTCGGCCTTCACGGAGCTCAAAAACCTATTCACGATGCCTTCGGTCATCACGCGGACCATGGTCGCCTGCGGGGTAGAGCAAAACGATATTTTAGAAACAAGAAAAAATTTGGCATCACTTTCCCTAAAAATAGGACAAAAAAGAATGCATAGTGCCAAAATTCTCGCCAAAGTGAAAATGAATCAACATTCCGGCAAAATATTGGCAACTATCGCATTTCAAATACCTGTATCTGCAAACACAAACATATATGCAACACCACAAACATACATAGAAAAAAGTGCATGTGCACATTGTTGGAGGAAGAAAAAAGTAGATCTACAACATAAAGAAAGCTTTCCCCTTACTTACCTATAAAAAAGGTAATTTAACCACTTAATTTGGATGAATCTATGGTGCAAATGAGGTGAGGAGGAGGAGGCAGCCGAGACAAGTTTGGAGGAGGAGGTGGAGAGAATGAAGTAGGGAAAGTGAGTGTGTAGGTGGCTGTCCAAAATATCTAGCTGGTCCCAGGTTACTAATGGCGCACCACCTACAAATGCGCCATTAGTAACCATGGTTACTAATGACGCACCAGCTGATGGTGCGACATTAGTAGTTTTGCAAAAACAAAAACAAAATGATAGTAGTGGCGCACGTGGTAAGTGGTGCGCCATTACTAGTTAAACTAGTAATGACGCACTGTTCCCTGATGCGCCATTAGTATTTTTGGAAAAAAATATAGTAGTGGCACATCATGGGTGTGGTGAGTCATTAGTGTCTATCACACTAGTGGCGCACCGGCCCATGGTGCGCCACTGCTATATAGTAGTGGCGCATCACATGTTTGGTGCGCCATTAATGTCCGTATCATCTATAGCCCTTTTCCTAGTAGTGTTTGTACGAGAAAGAATAGTTGGTGTGCTGGATCATGAGATCAAGAAATGGAGGGTGTATATTCTACAAAACATTAGAGCGCTTCTGGAATAAATGTATGGAACTGAAAGGAAGCTGTGTAAATTTCTAGCACGTGTCTTGATGAAATAAATTGTGAACATAATGCGTTGTCGCCCAAATATGAGTGGAATGGCCTTTACAAAGACGTGAGATGCAAGTATGTGAGAGAATACCGTAGAACAATTTACACATAGACGGCTAGAAGACCATGCATGTTTATGCAAGGATGCACGGATTACACACACAGTTTACATCAGATCTTTTACACAAAAGGAAGGCCAAAGCATGTCCCTTCGATTCGGACCGACATGTCCAATGTACTACGTGATGCATCTCTCACTACGTACAGTTTCCACGGTAGGTCTCCTGGCCCCGAGCTTCACGCATGCATGCATGGGGACTTATCTCGATCAAAAAGCATCTCAGCTTCGAGCCTGGTGCCCGACGTCGACCGGAAGCTCTCC
>NC_057812.1:54138200-54141520 GCF_018294505.1 Triticum aestivum | reverse complement strand
TCGTGATCATATCCTGGAGATTCTTTGTCTTCTCGCCCGCCCTCGCCGCGGTGGTTGTCTTGCTGTCCTTCCTCATTTCCTGCCCGGCCCCCATGGACGACTTCATAGTCATCTTCATCACCTTGCCACCGATAGCCATCCATGAAACCATGCAAGAGCAGGTGGTCCCGCACCTGCCCGGAATCCGGGTCCGCAATAAGGCTCTTCTGCTTGCATCTTCGACACGGACATCTTATCTCTGTCTCGTTCTTTTGAAGCATCTCGGCCTTCACGGAGCTCAAAAACCTATTCACGATGCCTTCGGTCATCACGCGGACCATGGTCGCCTGCGGGGTAGAGCAAAACGATATTTTAGAAACAAGAAAAAATTTGGCATCACTTTCCCTAAAAATAGGACAAAAAAGAATGCATAGTGCCAAAATTCTCGCCAAAGTGAAAATGAATCAACATTCCGGCAAAATATTGGCAACTATCGCATTTCAAATACCTGTATCTGCAAACACAAACATATATGCAACACCACAAACATACATAGAAAAAAGTGCATGTGCACATTGTTGGAGGAAGAAAAAAGTAGATCTACAACATAAAGAAAGCTTTCCCCTTACTTACCTATAAAAAAGGTAATTTAACCACTTAATTTGGATGAATCTATGGTGCAAATGAGGTGAGGAGGAGGAGGCAGCCGAGACAAGTTTGGAGGAGGAGGTGGAGAGAATGAAGTAGGGAAAGTGAGTGTGTAGGTGGCTGTCCAAAATATCTAGCTGGTCCCAGGTTACTAATGGCGCACCACCTACAAATGCGCCATTAGTAACCATGGTTACTAATGACGCACCAGCTGATGGTGCGACATTAGTAGTTTTGCAAAAACAAAAACAAAATGATAGTAGTGGCGCACGTGGTAAGTGGTGCGCCATTACTAGTTAAACTAGTAATGACGCACTGTTCCCTGATGCGCCATTAGTATTTTTGGAAAAAAATATAGTAGTGGCACATCATGGGTGTGGTGAGTCATTAGTGTCTATCACACTAGTGGCGCACCGGCACATGGTGCGCCACTGCTATATAGTAGTGGCGCATCACATGTTTGGTGCGCCATTAATGTCCGTATCATCTATAGCCCTTTTCCTAGTAGTGTTTGTACGGAGAAAGAATAGTTGGTGTGGTGGATCATGAGATCAAGAAATGGAGGGTGTATATTCTACAAAACATTAGAGCGCTTCTGGAATAAATGTATGGAACTGAAAGGAAGCTGTGTAAATTTCTAGCACGTGTCTTGATGAAATAAATTGTGAACATAATGCGTTGTCGCCCAAATATGAGTGGAATGGCCTTTACAAAGACGTGAGATGCAAGTATGTGAGAGAATACCGTAGAACAATTTACACATAGACGGCTAGAAGACCATGCATGTTTATGCAAGGATGCACGGATTACACACACAGTTTACATCAGATCTTTTACACAAAAGGAAGGCCAAAGCATGTCCCTTCGATTCGGACCGACATGTCCAATGTACTACGTGATGCATCTCTCACTACGTACAGTTTCCACGGTAGGTCTCCTGGCCCCGAGCTTCACGCATGCATGCATGGGGACTTATCTCGATCAAAAAGCATCTCAGCTTCGAGCCTGGTGCCCGACGTCGACCGGAAGCTCTCCGTAAGCATCATCATCATCATCAGTTTCCATGTCGTCCACAGGAACATCGCCAAACACATGCAACCCCAAGGCAGCTATCCACAAGAAATGTAGGTGTGCAGCAGTACAATCTGCAGTGGCGGCGGGCGCCGTGACGACCTCGCGACGGCACATGGGACAGCTCTCTTTCTCCTGCAGCCACCTCTCTACGCACCGCCCGTGGAACCGGTGCCCGCACGGTGTCTCCTTCCACGCCGCGGCGTCGTCCTCCTCCAAGCAGATCGGGCAGCTGAGCTCGTCGTCGTCGTCGTCGGACGGCGCGTCCACCGTCTTCAGCGCCCCGGCCACCAACGCGGTCAACTCCGAGTCGTCTGGATCTCCCACGACGCCGAGGAACGCGGAGTCCTCGTGGCCTCCTTCTTCTTGTGGCAGGTCCATGGCAAGCGATGGCATCAAGCTAGCCATCGCGCGTGATGGTGAAGTGAAACCGGATCTGATCGTAGGAGATCGATGTTCGGGGAGGCAATGGGAATAAGCGAGCGTACGTGCGGCAGTTTACTTATAGTGCTTCGGGCTTGGATGGTAGGAGAGGAGTCGATCGGGAAACACGTTCTCGTGCCGGAGTAGGATAGGATTACCACGGCTACTTACGCCCGACTTCATTTCTATATCGATGTCGATCCGGCAGGAAGGGAAGCAACGAGTTCGTCTCTGATCGGCATGTTGGGCAGTTGGAGTCCGTTATGGCGGGATTTTCCAACGAAATTTCTACTGAACTTCGGATTTCAGATTACCACGGTACGCCCGACTTCATTTCTACTAAATTCAATTTCAGCTTTTCCAACGAAATTGACCATGCAACTCTGTTTTTTAGAAACACCATACACAGCCAGACGCTCATCCACCCATCCCTATGAACGCACATCTTACCTCTATGAGCGCGTCCGAGTGATCGAACTGGCACATCATTTTGATATTGACGAACTCGCCATAGATGCCTTTGTAGTCGACAGGAACATCTCTTTCCACTGAATGCACAGTGTTAAAAGGCCTGAAATAAAATGAAAAAAATGTGAGCACCAGCGTTAAGTCTAGGACTTGAATCATAGTGGGCTGGAGATACCACTGTTATTCTAACCATCTAACCACTGGTTGGTTTGCAACTCTGGTATAAGACTAGTGACACGTCTGATCATATTTTGCAACATAGCGTATGTAGATACTATTTTCGTTCACTTAAAACCTAGCTAAGTGCCATCCCCCAACCTCGCCACCATTGCTGCCGGCTGGTGTGGCGGCGCCTGGACCCATATCCCTCTTGTTATGGTGGCGCTGCTTATCCGCGTTTGCAACGGCCTCTTAGGACATCTCTAACTGATCCCAATAACCAGTTAAAGGAGGATAAATTCGTTTTTTCTTCTCTAACCAAGAACTAACATAACCCAAAAACCGTTGGGCCGGGGGGGGGGGGGGGGATTTACACCGACTCGACCGCGACTCACAAATATACTCGGCCGACCGCTCACGGAGTGAAAAATTCTCCACCGACTTCGCATTACCTCCCACCGTACCTGCCTCCCAATCCCCGCCGGCGCGTCACCGCCCTCATCCACATCCACTTTGACGCCGGCCCGCAGCCGATAATGGCCGGATCCAGCTGCCACCCATCCCCAGCGTAG
>NC_057812.1:54123622-54138188 GCF_018294505.1 Triticum aestivum | reverse complement strand
GTTGGGCCGGGGGGAGGGGGGGGGATTTACACCGACTCGACCGCGACTCACAAATATACTCGGCCGACCGCTCACGGAGTGAAAAATTCTCCACCGACTTCGCATTACCTCCCACCGTACCTGCCTCCCAATCCCCGCCGGCGCGTCACCGCCCTCATCCACATCCACTTTGACGCCGGCCCGCAGCCGATAATGGCCGGATCCAGCTGCCACCCATCCCCAGCGTAGATCCACCGCCACAAATGGCCCCGAGCTCGTGGCCATGGCGGTGCATCTTCATCCCACGCCGGCGTACTTCCTACCGCGTCGTCGCTGCTATTTCCGCCTGCCAATGGTGGTTCTTCCTCTCGCATCGGCGGCTTGCCCAACCTCCTTCCGCCGCCACCACTACCGAGGCAATACATTGGCGTGCAGTAGAGCCGGCGGGGAACATAGGCGGCGGAGATAACTGATCGCTACATGCAGCAGAAGATATGGATAGGGTCAAAAGCCAGTCCTTTGCATGATCCACCATAGTTAGGTCTTTGGGGCTGAGCATCCCCTTCTTCCTCGTGCTCCCTTGTAGTCTTACCTCTTTGTATGTGACTAGCTACATGCAATTTGCGTATTCACGAAAAAATCACTCTATGTGACTATGTCACATCTTTTCACTCTAGTATGTCTCATTCACCCACTGCCTCAGGCAACCCTGCCGCGCAGCGCAGTGCATCTAGATTGGGCCACCATGACAACCACCCAAGAGAGGTTTAACCGCGTGAGGCTGGCAATTTTAGGGTGTTCTTTTGCAATATATTACTACTCGACAATGCTCAGTTACAATACTATAGCAAATGAAGCATGATGGAACACTTGCATTGCATCCTCATTTCAGTACTCATCACACACCAAAAGGCGCCCCATGAAGGCAACACATCTTGATCACCCACTAGTAGAAAACAGGGCTTTCGTTCGGGCCAGATAAGCCCATTAGTCCCGGTTCAGTCATGAACGGGGACTAATGTGAGCATTGGTCCCGATTCGTGCTTCTAAAGGCATTAGTCCCGGTTCAAATGAGCCTTTTAGTCCCGGTTTGAGACACGAACCGGGACTAAAGGGCATTGCACCCTTTAGTCCCGGATCGTATCTCAAACCGGGACTAAAGGGTGCCCTTTAGTCCCAGCTCGTGTCTCAAACCGGGACTAAAGGTCCCATTTTCAAACTCTACCCCCTGGATTGCCTTTTCAGTTTTGTAAAAAGCAAAAAAAAATGATAAAAACTTCAAAAAATAAAATTCTTCAAGATGTAGTGGCATGTTTGCAAATTTTTAGAATCCTCAAATTCTAAAAGGAAAAAAAGTTATGCTCAAATTTCAGTTTTTTTTGAATTTTGGTTAAATCAGGTCAAACTTTGGCCAAACTACTTATTCAAGAAGTATTAGTGTTACTAAATAATTATTCACGAATATTAGTGTTACTAAATAATTATTACCGTTTTTTGAATTTTGGTCAAATCTGGTCAAACTGTGGTCAAACTATGGTCAAACTACTTATTTAAGAAATATTAGTGTGACTACATAATTATTCAAGAATATTAGTGTTACTCAATAATTATTTAAATTTTTTGAATTTTGGTCAAATCTGGTCAAATCTGGTCAAACTGTGGTCAAACTATGGTCAAACTACTTATTTAAGAAATATTAGTGTTACTAAATAATTATTGTTTTGGAATTGACATCTTACTATTGTCAAATTATGGTCAAATTACTTCATGCTCAAGCTAAACTCCTGAGGGTTAATAGGATTGACATTTTACTATTGTCAGGAAAACAACAAGTGCAGACTTGGAAATGAGGGGGAATAGAACCCAGAAGTTAAGCGTGCTCAGGCTGGAGTAGTGAGAGGATGGGTGACCGACTGGTAAGTTAGATGATTTGAAATGATGAGAGGTGATTAGAGATTAGAGGTTAAATAGAGCAGTGATGAGGGTGATTAGAGATGAAATTGGAAAATAATTCAGAAATTTGAATATCGATTTTTTTTAAAAAAAATCAGTTTTTTTACGGAAAAATACCTTTAGTCCCGGTTGGTTACCAACCGGGACTAAAGGTGGAGCTCCAGACAGCGGCCACGTGGACGGCCTTTAGTCCTGGTTCGTGTAAGAACCGGGACTAAAGGGGGAGGCTTTAGTAACGACCCTTTAGTATCGGTTCCAGAACCGGGACTAAAGGCCTTCTAGAACCGGGACTAAAGTCCCTTTTTCTACTAGGGACCTCGATCGGAGCCTACTACTGATAATTACATTACATACTGTCGCAACCCGAAAACGAGCAGAGCTGCATAAAAGAAAGAAAAAAACAATGCACCTAATTAATACATAGATTACACAATACCAGGTATGCATAGAAAACGACAAACGCGCATCCTCAAACACACCAGCTAGCTCATCGGCCTCATCGGCATCGATCGATTATTTCTTACATCGGTTGTGCTGCTTCGCCGGCCAATGAACTTATTGTTGGGGAATGTAGTAATTTCAAAAAAATTCCTACGCACACGCAAGATCATGGTGATGAATAGCAACGAGAGGGGAGAGTGTTGTCCACGTACCCTCGTAGACCGAAAGCGGAAGCGTTAGCACAACGCGGTTGATGTAGTCGTACGTCTTCACGATCTGACCGATCCAAGTACAGAACGCACGACATCTCCGAGTTCAGCACACGTTCAGCTCGATGACGTCCCGCGAACTCCGATCCAGCAGAGCTTCACGGGAGAGTTCCGTCAGCACGATGGCGTGGTGACGGTGATGATGTTGCTACCGACGCAGGGCTTCGCCTAACCACCGCTACGATATGACCGAGGTGGAATATGGTGAAAGGGGGCACCGCACACGGCTGGGAGAGATCAACTGATCAACTTTTGTGTCTAGAGGTGCCCCCCTACCCCTGTATATAAAGGAGCAAGGGGGGAGGCCGGCCGGCCCTCTATGGGCGCGCCAGGAGGAGGAGTCCTCCTCCTAGTAGGAGTAGGACTCCCCTTTCCTACTCCTACTAGGAGGAGGAAAGGAAGGAGGAGAAGGAGAAGGAAGGAGAAGGAGGAAAAGGAGGAAAGAGGGGCCGGCCCCCTAGTCCAATTTGTTTGGGCTATGGGGGCCACGCGCCCTGCCTCCTCTCTTCCACCACTTGGCCCATGAGGCCCATTACTTCTTCCTCGTATTCCCGTAACTCCTCGGTATCCCCGAAAATACCCGAATCACTCGGAACCTTTCGGATGTCCGAATATAGTCGTCCAATATATCGATCTTTACGTCTCGACCATTTCAAGACTCCTCGTCATGTCCCCGATCTCATCCGGGATTCCGAACTACCTTCGGTACATCAAATCACATAAACCCATATTACAACCGTCACCGAAACTTTAAGCGTGCGGACCATACGGGTTCGAGAACTATGTAGACATGACCGAGACATGTCTCCGGTCAATAACCAATAGCGGAACCTGGATGCTCATATTGGCTCCCACATATTCTACGAAGATCTTTATCGGTCAGACCGCATAACAACATACGTTGTTCCCTTTGTCATCGATATGTTACTTGCCCGAGATTCGATCATCGGTATCTCAATACCTAGTTTAATCTCGTTACTGGCAAGTCTCTTTACTCGTTCCGTAATACATCATCCCGCAACTAACTTATTAGCTGCAATGCTTGCAAGGCTTAAGTGATGTGCATTAACGAGAGGGCCCAGAGATACCTCTCCGACAATCGGAGTGACAAATCCTAATCTCGAAATATGCCAACCCAACAAGTACCTTCGGAGACACCTGTAGAGCACCTTTATAATTACCCAGTTACGTTGTGACATTTGGTAGCACACAAAGTGTTCCTCCGGTAAACGGGAGTTGCATAATCTCATAGTCATAGGAACATGTATAAGTTATGAAGAAAACAATAGCAACAAATTAAACGATCAAGTGCTAAGCTAATGGAATGAGTCAAGTCAATCACATCATTCTCCTAATGATGTGATCCCGTTAATCAAATGACAACTCATGTCTATGGTTAGGAAACATAACCATCTTTGATCAACGAGCTAGTCAAGTAGAAGCATACTAGTGACACTCTGTTTGTCTATGTATTCACACATGTATTATGTTTCCAGTTAATACAATTCTAGCATGAATAATAAACATTTATCATGATATAAGGAAATAAATAATAAATTTATCATTGCCTCTAGGGCATATTTCCTTCAATCTCCCACTTGCACTAGAGTCAATAATCTAGTTCACATCACCATGTGATTTAATACCAATAGTTCACATCACCATGTGATTAACACCCATAGTTCACATCGACATGTGACCAACACCCAAAGGGTTTACTAGAGTCAATAATCTAGTTCACATCGCTATGTGATTAACACCCAAAGAGTACTAAGGTGTGATCACGTTTTGCTTGTGAGAGAAGTTTAGTCAACGGGTCTGCCATATTCAGATCCGTACGTATTTTGCAAATTTCTATGTCAACAATGCTCTGCACGGAGCTACTCTAGCTAATTGCTCCCACTTTCAATATGTATCCAGATTGAGACTTAGAGTCATCTGGATTAGTGTTAAAACTTGCATCGACATAACCCTTTACGACGAACCTTTTGTCACCTCCATAATCGAGAAACATATCCTTATTCCACTAAGGATAATTTTGACCAATGTCTAGTGATCTACTCCTAGATCACTATTGTACTCCCTTGCCAAACTCAGGGCAGGGTATACAATAGGTCTGGTACACAGCATGACATACTTTATAGAACCTATGGCTGAGGCATAGGGAATGACTTTCATTCTCTCTCTATCTTCTGCCATGGTCGGGCTTTGAGTCTTACTCAATTTCACACCTTGTAACACAGGCAAGAACTCTTTCTTTGACTGTTCCATTTTGAACTACTTCAAAAACTTGTCAAGGTATGTACTCATTGAAAACTTATCAAGCGTCTTGATCTATCTCTATAGATCTTGATGCTCAATATGTAAGCAGCTTCACCAAGGTCTTTCTTTGAAAAACTCCTTTCAAACACTCCTTTATGCTTTGCAGAATAATTCTACATTATTTCCGATCAACAATATGTCATACACATATACTTATCAGAAATGCTATAGTGCTCCCACTCACTTTCTTGTAAATACATGTTTCACCGCAAGTCTGTATAAAACTATATGCTTTGATTAACTTATCAAAGCGTATATTCCAACTCCGAGATGCTTGCACCAGTCCATAGATGGATCGCTGGAGCTTGCATATTTTGTTAGTACCTTTAGCATTGACAAAACCTTCTGGTTGCATCATATACAACTCTTCTTTAATAAATCCATTAAGGAATGCAGTTTTGTTTATCCATTTGCCAGATTTCATAAAATGCGGCAATTGCTAACATGATTCGGACAGACTTAAGCATAGATACGAGTGAGAAACTCTCATCGTAGTCAACACCTTGAACTTGTTGAAAAACTTTTGCGACAATTCTAGCTTTGTAGATAGTAACACTACTATCAGCGTCCGTGTTCCTCTTGAAGATCCATTTAATCTTAATGACTCGCCGATCATTGGGCAAGTCAATCAAAGTCCATACTTTGTTCTCATACATGGATCTCATCTCAGATTTCATGGCCTCAAACCATTTCGCGGAATCTGGGCTCATCATCGCTTCCTCATAGTTCGCAAGTTCGTCATGGTCAAGTAACATGACCTCCAGAACAGGATTACCGTACCACTCTGGTGTGGATCTCACTCTGGTTGATCTACGAAGTTCTGTAGTAACTTGATCTGAAGTTTCATGATCATCATTATTAACTTCCTCTCTTGTTGGTGTAGACATCACTGGAACTAATTTCTGTGATGAACGATTTTCCAATTCGGAGAAGGTACAATTACCTTATCAAGGTCCATTTTCCTCCCACTCACTTCTTTCGAGAGAAACTCCTTCTCTAGAAAGGATCCATTCTCAGCAACAAATATCTTGCCTTCGGATCTGTGATAGAAGGTGTACCCAACAATTTCTTTTGGGTATCCTATGAAGATTTAGTTCTCTGATTTGGGTTCAAGCTTATCATGTTGAAAACTTTTTCACATAAGCATCGCAGTCCCAAACTTTAAGAAACGATAGCTGAGGTTTCTCGCCAAACCACAATTCATATGGTGTCATCTCCACAGATTTAGATGGTGCCCTATTTAATGTGAATGTAGCCGTCTCTAATGCATAACCCCAAAACGATAGTGGTAGATCGGTAAGAGACATCATAGATCGCACTATATCTAATAAAGTATGGTTATGACGTTCGGACATACCATTACACTGTGGTGTTCCAGGTGGCGTGAGTAGTGAAACTATTTCACATTGTTTTAACTGAAGGCCAAACTCGTAACTCAAATATTTTACTTCTGCGATCATATCGTAGAAACTTTTATTTTTGTTATGATGATTCTCCACTTCACTCTGAAATTCTTTGAACTTTTCAAATGTTTTAGACTTGTGTTTCATCAAGTAGATATACTCATATCTGCTCAAATCATCTGTGAAGATCAGAAAATAATGATACCTGCCGTGAGCCTCAATATTCATCAGACCACATACATCGGTATGTATGATTTCCAACAAATCTGTTGCTCGCTCCAATGTTCCGGAGAACGGAGTCTTAGTCATCTTGCCCATGAGGCATAGTTCGCAAGCATCAACTGATTCATAATCAAGTGATTCCAAAAGCCCATCAGCATGGATTTTCTTCATGTGCTTTACACCGATATGACCTAAATGGCAGTGCCACAAATAAGTTGCACTATCGTTATTAACTTTGCATCTTTTGGCTTCAATATTATGACAATGTGTATTACCACGATCGAGATCCAACAAACCATTTTTATTGGGTGTATGACCATAGAAGGTTTTATTCATGTAAACAGAACAACAATTATTCTCTAACTTACATGAATAACCGTATTGCAATAAACATGATCCAATCATATTCATGCTCAACGCAAACACTAAATAACATTTATTTTAGGTTTAACACTAATCCCGAAAGTATAGGGAGTGTGCGATGATGATCATATCAATCTTGGAACCATTTCCAATACACATCGTCACTTCACCCTTAACTAGTCTATGTTCATTCTGCAACTCCCGTTTCGAGTTACTATTCTTAGCAACTGGACTAGTATCAAATACTGAGGGGTTCCTATAAACACTAGTAAATTACACATCAATAACATGTATATCAAATATACCTATGTTCACTTTGCCATCCTTCTTATCCGCCAATTACTTGGGGTAGTTCCGCTTCCAATGACCAGTCCCTTTGCAGTAGAAGCACTCAGTTTCAGGCTTAGGTCCAGACTTGTTTTTTTCACTTGAGCAGCAACTTGTTTGCCGTTCTTCTTGAAGTTCCCCTTTCTTCCCTTTGCCCCTTTACTTGAAACTAGTGGTTTTTTTTACCATCAACACTTGATGCTTTTCTTGATTTCTACCTTCGTCGATTTCAGCATCATGAAGAGCTTGGGAATCGTTTCTGTTATCCCTTGCATATTATAGTTCATCACGAAGTTCTACTAACTTGGTGATGGTGACTAGAGAATTCTGTCAATCACTATTTTATCTGGAAGATTAACTCCCACTTGATTCAAGCGATTGTAGTACCCAGACAATCTGAGCACATGCTCACTGATTGAGCTATTCTCCTCCATCTTTTAGCTATAGAACTTGTTGGAGACTTCATATCTCTCAACTCGGGTTTTTGCTTGAAATATTAACTTCAACTCCTGGAACATCTCATATGGTCCATGACGTTCAAAACGTCTTTGAAGTCCCGATTCTAAGCCGTTTAAGCATGGTGCACTAAACTATCAAGTAGTCATCATATTGAGCTAGCCAAACGTTCATAACATCTGCATCTGCTCCTGCAATAGGTTTGTCACCTAGCGGTGCATCAAGGACATAATTCTTCTGTGCAGCAATGAGGATAAACCTCAGATCACGGATCCAATCCGCATCATTGCTACTAACATCTTTCAACTTAGTTTTCTCTAGGAACATATCAAAAATAAAACAGGGGAGCTAAACGTGAGCTATTGATCTACAACATAGATATGCTAATACTACCAGGACTAAGTTCATGATAAATTTAAGTTCAATTAATCATATTACTTAAGAACTCCCACTTAGAAAGACATCCCTCTAATCTTCTAAGTGATCACGTGATCCAAATCAACTAAACCATAACCGATCATCACGTGAAATGGAGTAGCTTTCAATGGTGAACATCAATATGTTGATCATATCTACTATATGATTCACGCTCGACCTTTCGGTCTCAGTGTTTCGAGGCCATATCTGCATATGCTAGGCTCGTCAAGTTTAACCTGAGTATTCTGCGTGTGCAAAACTGGCTTGCACCCGTTGTAGATGGACGTAGAGCTTATCACACCCGATCATCACGTGGTGTCTGGGCACGACGAACTTTGGCAACGGTGCATACTCAGGGAGTACACTTTTATCTTGAAATTTAGTGAGAGATCATCTTATAATGCTACCGTCAATCAAAGCAAGATAAGATGCATAAAAGATAAACATCACATGCAATCAATATAAGTGATATGATATGGCCATCATCATCTTGTGCTTGTGATCTCCATCTCCGAAGCACCGTCATGATCACCATCGTCACCGGCGCGACACCTTGAACACCATCGTAGCATCGTTGTCGCCTCGCCAATCTTATGCTTCCACGACTATCGCTACCGCTTAGTGATAAAGTAAAGCATTACATCACAATTGCATTGCATACAATAAAGCGACAGCCATATGGCTCCTGCCAGTTGCCGATAATTCGGTTACAAAAGATGATCATCTCATACAATAAAATTTAGCATCATGTCTTGACCATATCACATCACAACATGCCCTGCAAAAACAAGTTAGATGTCCTCTACTTTGTTGATGCAAGTTTTACGTGGCTGCTATGGGCTTAGCAAGAAACGTTCTTACCTACGCATCAAAACCACAACGATAGTTTGTCAAGTTGGTGCTGTTTTAACCTTCACAAGGACCGGGCGTAGCCACACTTGGTTCAACTAAAGTTGGAGAAACTGACACCCGCCAGCCACCTGTGTGCAAAGCACGTCGGTAGAACCAGTCTCGCGTAAGCGTACGCGTAATGTCGGTCCGGGCCGCTTCATCCAACAATACCGCCGAACCAAAGTATGACATGCTGGTAAGCAGTATGACTTATATCGCCCACAACTCACTTGTGTTCTACTCGTGCACAACATCAACGCATAAAACCTAGGCTCTGATGCCACTGTTGGGGAACGTAGTAATTTCAAAAAATTTCCTACGGACACGCAAGATCATGGTGATGCACAGAAACGAGAGGGGAGAGTGTTGTCCACGTACCCTCGTAGACCGAAAGCGGAAGCGTTAGCACAACGCGGTTGATGTAGTTGTACGTCTTCACGATCCGACCGATCCAAGTACCGAACGCACGGCACCTCCGAGTTCAGCACACGTTCAGCTCGATGACGTCTCGTGAACTCCGATCTAGCAGAGCTTCAAGGGAGAGTTCCGTCAGCACGACGGCATGGTGACGGTGATGATGTTGCTACCGACGCAGGGCTTCGCCTAAGCACCGCTATGATATGACCGAGGTAGAATATGGTGGAAGGGGGGGCACTGCACACGGCTGGGAGCGATCAACTGATTAACTTCTGTGTCTAGAGGTGCCCCTGCCCCTGTATATAAAGGAGCAAGGGGGGAGGCCGGCCGACCGTCTATGGGCGCGCCAGGAGGAGGAGTCCTCCTCCTAGTAGGAGTAGGACTCCCCTTTCCTACTCCTACTAGGAGGAGGAAAGGAAGGAGGAGAAGAAGGAAGGAGAAGGAGGAAAAGGAGGAAAGGGGGCCCGGCCCCCTAGTCCAATTCAGTTTGGGCTAGGGGGGCCGCGCGCCCTGCCTCCTCTCTTGCACCACTTGGCCCATGAGGCCCATTACTTCTTCCTCGTATTCCCGTAACTCCCCGGTACCCCCGAAAATACCCGAATCACTCGGAACCTTTCCGATATCCGAATATAGTCGTCCAATATATCGATCTTTATGTCTCGACCATTTCGAGGCTCCTCGTCATGTCCCCGATCTCATCCGGGACTCCGAACTACCTTCGGTACATCAAATCACATAAACTCATAATACAATCGTCACCGAAACTTTAAGCGTGCGGACCCTACGGGTTCGAGAACTATGTAGACATGACCGAGACATGTCTCCAGTCAATAACCAATAGCGGAACCTAGATGCTCATATTGGCTCCCACATATTCTACGAAGATCTTTATCGGTCAGACCGCATAACAACATACGTTGTTCCCTTTGTCATCGGTATGTTACTTGCCCGAGGTTCGATCATCGGTATCTCAATACCTAGTTCAATCTCGTTAGTGACAAGTCTGTTTACTAGTTCCGTAATACATCATCCCGCAACTAACTTATTAGTTGCAATGCTTGCAAGGCTTAAGTGATGTGCATTATCGAGAGGGCCCAGAGATACCTCTCCGACAATCGGAGTGACAAATCCTAATCTCGAAATACGGCAACCCAACAGGTACCTTCGGAGACACCTGTAGAGCACCTTTATAATCACCCAGTTACGTTGTGACGTTTGGTAGCACACAAAGTGTTCCTCCGGTAAATGGGAGTTGCATAATCTCATAGTCATAGGAACATGTATAAGTTATGAAGAAAGCAATAGCAACAAACTAAACGATCAAGTGCTAAGCTAATGGAATGGGTCAAGTCAATCACATCATTCTCCTAATGATGTGATCCCGTTAATCAAATGACAACTCATGTCTATGGTTAGGAAACATAACCATCTTTGATCAATGAGCTAGTCAAGTAGAGGCATACTAGTGACACTCTGTTTGTCTATGCATTCACACATGTATTATGTTTCCAGTTAATACAATTCTAGCATGAATAATAAAAATTTATCATGATATAAGGAAATAAATAATAACTTTATCATTGCCTCTAGGGCATATTTCCTTCACTTATCGCCACCCTCCAAGCACGTCGATCCAGAGTTAGAATAGACCACCTACAATGGTAACCTTCTGCAATTTGTTCTTATCCATATTTTCTCCAAAGAATGATTGGTCTGACGTATCCAGTAATTTTTTGTTGTTGAAATTGACCTACTATCCAGTAGGTAGTATTTGTATATGGATCATCATCCTAAAACAAGAAACCAAGCATACCACAAGCACTCCCAGAGCTTAGGGCTTCTCGGCCGTCCTATCATTTCCTTGATGTGTTTTGGGCCGTTGGATCCCCCTCCCGAACACGCTCGATCGTCGGATAAAAACTGAGAGCTCCAGCAATGAATATTGTCGGAACTGGCATGCGACCGCCTGTAATTTTAGTAACCCGTCGAGGGCATTTTTGGTTTTTCACGTCTTAGGTCAACACGTCTTGCGAGGGAGAGCGACTGCCCTGCTCCCATTTGTCCGTCTCAGCTCTCTCTCTCTCCCTCTCCAAAACATAGTCGCCCGCAGCCCACACACCCCCTGTCGTCGCGCCGCCGCTCGGCCCGGCCCCCATCCCCGACCTCGCGCCGTCCAGCTCATGGGTCGCCTCCCCCGCCTCCTCCCTCCCGCACTCGCGCCTCCCCTGCGCCCAGCTCCTCCTACCCCACCTCTCTCTCTCCCTCCCGCCCCGCCTCTCTATCCCTCCAAACCCTAACCCATGCCCGCCTCCCTACCCGCCACCGGCCGCCGCTACCACCACCGCCGCTCGCCTAGGCAACCATCCACGACCTCACGCTGCCCCCTCCCGTCATCCGACCGCTAGGCACCAGGGAAGGGAAGAGAAGAGGGAGAGCGAGCAGGTCAAGCAGCGGCCAAGACTTCCGCAGATCCTCCGGCGCTGTCGTCCAACCTTGGCCTCTGAGTGCTTCTTCTCGGCGGCATGATGGTACGGGCTGCCTGCTCCACGCCCACGCCATGGCATACTCGGGACGCCGCCTTCCCCTGCTCCAACCCTAACCCTGGAGTTGCTGCTGCCGGTCAAGGTACGTCAATTTTGATTTGCTATTGGCCCCTCCCCTCCCCTCACGATGTTGCTTTGTTCACGCAGGTGATGCATACTGTTGGGTGAGCTTCAATCTACCTTGGTGAGCTTCTCCACACTACTGGGTGAGCTTCTTCTCCTCTAATCTTGTTTGCTGCAATCTACCTTGAGGAAAGGGATTAGGGATTTTTTTCTTCTTGTGGAGGAGATTCTTAGTTTAGCTAGGTTCCAAAGAAGAGATTTTTCTTTGCCTCTCTCTCTCTTTTTGTTTGTACCTTGCTGCCAAGGAGAGCTTTGGATATAGCTAATTATTTACAAAGGGGAAAACTTTGTTTTTGCCACTCTAGTTTTTGAACACTTTGCTTATGCCACTCTGGAATTTGACATTTCACTTTTGCCACTCTTAGCTTTTGACAATATATCACTTTTGCCATTCTGTGTCAAAAGCAGAAGTTTTAGAGTGGCAATTGCAATACATTGTCAAAAGCTAAGAGTGGCAAAAGTGAAATGAAAAGTTATCATTTTTGCCATGGAATGGCATTTGCGATGTATTGTCAAAAGCAAAGAGTGCCAAAAGTGAGATGTCAAATTCTAGAGTGGCATAAGAAAAATTGGTAAAAGCTAGAGTGGCAAAAACAAAGTTTTCCCTTTACAAAGTACATGTGTTGTTGCCTTGCTTGGTTTGTTGGCCATATTCTGACCTATGTCCATGTATGCATAGAGGTTCTAGGTAGGATTTATCTATATGTGTGTGTGTGTGTGTGTGTGTGTTCTGTTTGCTTTTTTGTGAAGATATACTGATTTTGCCCCAAAAGAAGCCATGGATATTGCAATTTGTTTGATTCCCACTCGTGTTAATCTTAACCATGGCTTGTTTTTCTGATTTTCCCCACTTGTGTTACTGTTAAGCATGGTTTCTTTTCTAATTTTGCCCCAAGAAGAGCTCTAGGGCATCTCGATAAGATATATTGCTGAATCCTCAAATAGGTCGTGGAGAACATTACTTTTTACTCAAATATGGATGTTGTTGACATGGGAGTACTTGGGTGGCATCAATTTGGTGCTTCCCATGTCCATGTGCAGAGAAAAAGAGAGGAAGGGGATAGATGAGCAGGGAGCAGAAGGACCAGAAGAAGAAGGACAAGCGAGGTGGGGCGATATGCATGTCCATGGAGGTATGTCACCCTCTCCTCCTCTCTTCTGTTTCCTTGTACTGCGATTCTTAATCCCATTTGATTCGATTTGTTAAGTTGTGTTACTTGTTATCTCCTAAGAAAAACTAGAAACACGAAGAAACTTGTATTGAAAGTAGTTGAACTTCCAGATTGTACACGTTTTTTTGTAGATTAGGTAGTAAAATTTAACAAATATTGGCCATACATGTACGTAGTTGAAAGTAGTACTTGAGTTGGATAGGTTTCTTAGTTACACGGTTCCCATTAAGTACAGCAAAATGGATCCTGAATTTTAGTGTTGATACATGAACATTGTTTTCCTGCTATTCTACTATGGAACTATGTGTCAGTTTTTTCCAATCTTTTTCTTATTGAATTTTATATTGCAATTCTTTCCTATTGTTATTTCTGTGACACATATAGAGCATCGTGCTATATTTATAATTTTCATCTGGGATATTATCATGTGAGAACCTTTGATGCATGTTGAAACCACAGTGAAAAGTCAAGCTGCATTGTTTAATAAATGATTGACTGATATATTAAGTTCAGTTGGTCAAATTTACATTTAACTATAGATTCAAGAATGTCTTTGCGAACTAAAAATAGAACAACTATGTTGATTAAAAAATTATCCAAAAAACTTGTCCGAAGATCCCACAGCCGCCTACTAATAACCCAGGTTAATTAGTTGACCTACATGTCTGCTTCATTTGTTAATTCTCTTGATCATCAAGTGATATGATTTTCTGTTGTCTCGTTCAGCTACGCTTCAGTTGCAATTTTTTGTTAGCAACATGTACCAGATTTGAGTTATTTTCATTTCAATATTGTTTTTGTTTTCGGACATTCTGGATCATATTAAGACACTTGGTAGAGATGCCCTAGATTTATTCATTTGAATTCCACTGATTTCTTTCTATGCTTTCAAATTCACCAGTGTGTTTGTTAGTGTCATCTCCAGTTACCATTGGTGCCTATGATTTGGATTATTAACCGTTTGATTCCTTTAGGTGATGGGGCAGCTGCCAACTTGGGCCTGCTGAAGAATGGTGGGGCGGTGCAAGGCACAATTCCAACGCGGTTCCTTGCTCGTTGGACGGCGTTCAAGCGCAACCCCGGTGCCCACTGAGTACCACCTCAGCTACAATCTCCCGACACATCGGCACGACACCCCGACCCCGAGCCCCAACCCCCGACACTCGATCGACACCCCGACACCTCGGCACGACACCCCGACCCCCGACCCCCGACACCCTGACACCACACCCAGACCCTGACCCCCGACCAACCGACACCCTGACACC
>NC_057812.1:54096413-54123036 GCF_018294505.1 Triticum aestivum | reverse complement strand
ACCCCGACACCACGACACCCTGACACCCCGACCCCGACACCACGACACCCTGACACCACACCCCGACCCCATATATATTTGTGTTGATCGGGTGTATTTTTATTATGGTCAGGATTATGATACACTTAAATTATATACATATTACTATGTTCATGTCAGGTATCCAAATCTTTTTATGTTGTACTAATTTCATTTACTTTTTGTCATTGCAGGTGTTGACAAGATGGTGGGCAAGGGACCAGAGCGCCCCGATCCTCCTGCGAGCGCTACTGGGAGGGGTGGTGCCATTATTCTAGCCCAGCCCCTCCGGAGAGTGCTGCTAGACAGTATGCAGACAACTGCGGCGGGCGCTTCTTCTTCGGCTGGGAGAGGTAGGGGGAGGACGAAGAAGCCTGCTAGAGGTGGACGTGGCAGCGGTAGAGGTAGGAAGGCTATTACGCCTTCCTCGCCGCTACCCTCAGCTGATTCACCCGACCACAGGAGTGCTCCGTCTGAGGTGGACCCGTCTCGGACTCCGGTCCATGAGCCTCCGGTCGCTGATCCTTTCCCCCACCAGACTCGGGTCGCCGATCCTTCGCCCCACGTGAGTCCGGTCCTAGAGTCTTTATCTCAGAAGACTCCGGTCACGGGGTCTTCGGGCCACGAGACTCCGGAGGCTAGTGGCCTGGAGGATGGTAGCGAGGACACCTTTTCAGATGATAGCTACAGCGACGATGAGCTGTTTGAGAAGGGCAAGAAGGTCTACAAGCGTGGCTGTACAAAGCTCCCACCCGTGCCGACGACCCCCGACCAGAGGTGGTTGATTGTGCCTAAAGGGTTGAAGTAAGTGCATTTACTATTTTTTAACCTTTTGCCTTCATGTTCCTTCAAATTAATATCTAATGCGTTGGCCTTGTCATACTACAGGGGCTGGGTATGCCCCCGTGGTGCCCGTAGGCCCAACCAGGTCCTTGGTGTGCTTTGGCGGCAACACTTCCCTGGGTGGGTCACGTTGCCCGGTGAGGGTCAGGTTCCACAGCTAGCACTGACCTGGGAGCTGTACTCGGTTGCCCCGGCCCCGCCGGAGGAGAGGGTCGATGGTGTCTTGTGTGAGACGGTGGCCGACATTGTGTTCCGTTAGTTTTGGGTAATTTCTCCTTTACGAAATTAAAAATCAACACTACCTAGTGATTGTACTAATCAATGTTGTCTTGTTTGATTACAGACCTTCTACAGGGTTTCAGAGGGTGAGCAGGAGGCCACGTGTATGGTTCGAAAATGATTGCAAGTGCCTACTTCAGAACTTAAGGCACGAGGCTCGGGTGCAGGCCGTTCGAGACTACTACGCCTCGAAGGGTATTACGAGGGGCAAGCAGAAGTGTCACTGCAAGTTTCTGAGTAAGGAGAAGTACATGCAGGTAATTACCTATTCTTAAGGCCTTGAACTTAGTTTTCTTGATTTGATTCGTAGGCGTAGCGCTGAAATTTCTCTTGACTCACTTAGGTACCCCCGAGATGGTGTGTGGATAAGATGGACTGTTGGGAGGCGTTGGTGGATGCGTGGTGCTCTCCCCAAATGGAAAGTCGAACACCAAAGGGCCAAGGATAAGCGCGACCAAATGGAAGGTGTGCCACACCATCAAGGGAGCTCCAACCTGTTTGAGTACGGGGATAACTGGGTATGTGGTTTGCTACATGATTCATGCAATTCATTCTTCATGCTAGCATTTATCCCTTCCAAAAGGACTTAATATGCTATAGTTAGCTCTAAAATGACATAATAACCTTGGATAGCTCAATAATGACATAATTAGCATACTTTGGTAAAAAATGGCATAATAATCTTGGTTACATCGGAAATGACCTAAACTTAGCTTATTTTCCTTGAAAATGACATAATAACCTTTCTTAGCTCCAAAGTGACCTATTTACATAGCAATATCATTCTTCATGCTAGCTTGAGCCCTTAACTAATATTTTGTTCCTCTCTCTCAGGCGCACCACCATAAGAAGCCTGTGCCAGGTCTGTTCGGCCTCTATGGCATGGCCCATATGGCCCCGTACAAGAAGGCCAAGCCATTCACAGAGGCTGACCTAGATGATCCAGAGAGCTTCACCAACAAGACCTCCCACCACAAGCTTGTGAAGTACATACACAAGGGAAAGGCGAGGAAAGGGGAGGACTTTAACCCGAGCCATGATCCTTTTGATACAGAGCTGGTGATGATATTTGGTGGCGGGAGGTCCCATGGCTCTCTAGCCATTGGTGATGGACTAATACGTTCTCCTAAGACTCTCCCGTAGATCAAGAAGCGCCTGAGTAGCTCTGACCCTGAGATAACGCCTCGTGCACGGCCCGCGGAGATCGCCATGGCGGTTAGTTATACGGACTCCCTCACCTTTCCTCCATTACATTGTGTGTGCGTCCGTCGATGATTACAATGCTAACGAGGAGTGGTGTGTTGCAGGCTATTGTTGAGAAAGAGAGAATGAAGACGAAGGAGCTTGCGGCGGAGGCAAAAAGGGAGGCACAAAGGGAGGCAGCGGAGAGGGAGAGGGAGATGGAGGAGAGGACGGATAAGCTGTTGGAGGAGGAGAGGAACCGGAACGACAGCGCTAACCGGGCCCTATACGAGCTCATTGTGGTACGTTTCTCGTTCATATTAGCCCAATCATGCACGTAATGTTCGCATTACTATCTAATATGACTGGCTCGTGAGAGCCAAATGTGCAGACCATGTGCGAGAAAAACGGCCAGGCCCCTCCGCCGATGCCCCAGATTGCTCCGGCGACCACGGTGAGTTTGATTTGAATGGTCGTTGCTTACTACTATTCACATTTCAGTTTGCGAACTTGCTAATGAGACATTATTGGAAGTGATCTTTGGTGCAGCATGGCTCCCGACAAGCATCGACCACTCCTGCCAATGCCGGAACCCCGACCGGTCCTTGACCTCCGCCTGGCACTGGCGCAGCCCCGACCATTCTTACAGCTCCGTGATAACGGTATTTTTCTTCTTATTTAGCGTGTTTAGTCCATTTATGACATAGTTTAGCCTATTTAGTCCACAAATGACATAATAAGATGAAGAAAATCAAGGAAGAGGAAGGAAAGAAGGAATAGCCTTCTTCTTCTTCTTCTTCTTCTTCTTCTTCTCCAAAATGAAGTTAGCTCTAAGTTATATCAAAAATGGCATAATATGCTTAGTTAGGTCAAAAATGGCATAATTAGCTAGGTAAGCTCAAAAATGGCATTTTCTTCTTATTTAGCCTATTTAGTCCATTTATGACATAATTTAGCCTATTTAGTCCACAAATGACATAATAAGATGAAGAAAATCAAGGAAGAGGGAGAAAAGAAGGAATAGGAAGAAAAGAAGAAGAAGAAGAAGAACAAGAACTTCTTCTTCTCCTTCTCCAAAATGAAGTAAGCTCTAAGTTATATCTCATAATATGCTTAGTTATCAAAAATGGCATAATATGCTTAGTTCACTCAAAAATGGCACAATTAGCTAGGTTACCTCCATTTTACCTAAGTATGCTTACTTCTTCATTTTCTTCTTCTTCTTCTTATGATTCTAGTCTTCTTCTTCTAACTTTCTTGATTCTAGGCTTCGTCGGTCGTCCGGAGCCTGGGGACTTCAAGCAGTTCTTCTTCTTGTCCCGTGAACTTGGTGTCCTCACCGTCTTGTCCGTTGAATGTAGTTGGTCCGTGACCTTCCTCCAAGCACCTGATCACACATAGGGTTTCGTCTTGAGGTAGTAGCCAATTCTCATGCATGGTAAGTGGTAGTTCGGAGAGGAGTGAGTTCACCTTAGTTTCGAGAGCTCTTGCATGTGCTCGTGTCATTGGTCCGCTAGTCACTTGGTGAGACGATGGTTGGTCCATGGGGATGACCTTGGGATGCGCCGCATCACTAAAGATATTGCTTGATGCTCTGTTGGTTTATGAGAATATCTTGTGTGAGATTGGGCACGATGGAAACGTGGGTGATTATGGTTTTTGCTGGGTTTGTGAGAGTCTAGTGTGAGATTAGGGCTGATGGTATTCCGAGTTATTACATTTTGGCAACCTGAGTTGGTTGTCTGATTCGTGATGCAATCAAATGAAGAATAATGGAAATTGATATAGTGGTGAGCTCCCTAATTTTGTTGTAGGTGAAGCAAGTCTTATTGGTTGATTGCCTGGTATAAGCAAGTCTGCATCTATCGATTAGAATGAATGACGTTTACTTGAGTCTATAACATGTGAAAATATTTGAAGTTGTCACCAAAGCTAAATCCAACTTGTTTCTGCAGATGCATGAGGATATACGATGGAAAAAACAAAGTAAACAATATCAGGGAAAAATACAGTGTGATCTGATCAAGCTAATATGAAGAAAGCATGTATAGATAGAAATATGAAGAAATCAGGTATAGATAGAAAAGCATGGGAGTATCCAAATAATCTCTCAAGAGAGGGTGCATTGCAAGAGAAATCTTCCCTCTTTGAATCATTTACATTGTCATCAAAGATGTCTTCTAACAGTCCATCTTAAAAAGCATTTGTCTAGCTGGCTGTGTTGTCATATGTGTCAGATTCATCACTTCAGTTGATTCGTCCATGCATGATATTGTTTTTGCACGAGAAATTTTGATTCAGCTAAGCAGATTTATTTAGTAATCTGTATGAACATGTTTCAGTTTTCTCTCATTTCTAAACAAGTGTACATATATTATGATGTTGAATAACGTTTTAGCTGATATAATCTAAGCCCATAATTGTCATCCTTGTGGCACCTCTGGTTTTCTTTTGTAAGCAACATTGTGGACGTATTTTATTGCTCTTGCCTTGATATGTGAAACTCACAGATGTTCCTTAATTTATTTCTGATTTCATACTTAAAAACTCTAATTTATTTTTTGTTTCATATACTGATTCATATTGAATGTCCCATGTAAATGGAACCAAACATGGGGCGCAAAACCTTCATTTTTCACCTGATTATTTTTCCGTTATTTTCCATTATATTGGTTAGTTATGCGGATTTAGTCAAAATTTACAGAACTTCAATTATTCTGTCAGAAAAATAGAGGTGTGCGGCAACGCGCATCATCATGATCTACTAATGTCGTTATTACTTGGGCACCTCTTATTACTAGAACTAAATTCTTTTACGAAGTAAATTACAAACTTAGGACTATATTTTATATACTGTTTTACTAGATTTTGTATATAGCGTTACTAGGGGGTGTAGAATAAGCTATTCTACACTCACGCTATCCGCAGAGGCTGAGTTCGCGCAGAGACGAAGAATGTCCTGCCTCAGTACCTTGAGGAGGCGGTCCGGGGTGTTCTGGAGATGGAGTTTTCTGACCAGCGCTAGTACAACGTCATCCCCCTAGTGGGACTACGCCATCCTCGTCCAATTCTGGTTTACAAACTTAGTGAACAAGGTCCACGGTCACGTGTGGGGGTGTAGTGGCGACTCCTTCTACTCCGTCCCATTCGACGTCGCGGATAACATGCATCTGGCATCGAAGAGATGGACAGTCTGCTTGGTGTAGTTTGGTTGAGAAGTCTGGTATGTGTGCGACTCTGGAATAGCCAGTGCTCCCCAAGTGGCAGTAGCTGCGTCCGGAGGCCCTGCATTTTATTCATGCACAAATTATTCGACAAACATTTTTTATCATGGTATTGACATGACCCAGGAACCATTAACAACTAAATAATTTATACTAAACACGAAGCTTTGGCGGACGACAAGTTATTTTTTCAAGCTACATGGCAAGTTCTTGTGTTTTACAGATGACAGCTTCACTCATGCATAAATGCACCTTCAACATTTCCAACCACAGTTAGACCATCATGGATTTTTCAGTACGCAATTCCTCTTTCATTTTAAAGATAGACCATACTCTGCCATGTTCTACCATGTGTTCAAACTCCACATTCGCATACTACAACTGCCACCTCAACGGCAATACGGATGATAACTTATTTTTGCGAGTGCAATATGACAACTATTGTGCTTTTCTTTGTAATACTACACACACTTTGCATTTTTTCTTTTGACCTCCCCTGTTTTTGCTTTCTTCATTGGCCATTTTTCCATTTTTATTGATCTAAATGCATACGTACTTTGTAGAAACATATGGTATTTACGGTTTTACACTTACTGGCATTCGACGTACTTGCGGTTGCACCTAGTGTTAGCTGGTTGACTAATCCCGATCCTGTAAATGAGCTCTGTATGTGCAGCCGTTTCCTTGGGTGTGATAGTTTGCTAGGCTCTCCCTGATCATTCGTCCATGCATATCTGGCATGTGTTCTCCCACCCAATGCCCCTGATTTTTACATTTATCCATATTAAGCACTTTTCATTTTTTACAATCATGTTGCACTTATTTTCTCATATTTTCTCTATTCACAAAGAACATTGTACCTGCGTCCAAGTATTGCCGTAGTAGTGGCAACAAAGGGCCAGTTGAGTTTAGCTCGTCATAACCATGCACATCCCATGACAGCGCTTGTAAAGAACTGTAGAACCATGGATTCCCACCATTTCCCGAATCCATTCCTTGTCCTTTTTCGATCTGCACAACCAGAGCAAGTACAATCAAACTTGAACGTACTTGACTCTAACACATATTAACTGTACCGTGCACTCACGTGCCAACAAACCATACAATGCACATGACAACAAACTACAACATGCAGATGGCAACAACTATGTCATGCAGATGGCAAAAACCATACCATTCACATGGCAACAATTATGCAATGCTGATGGGCAACACCTACATCATGCACACAATGCGATCAACTACATCGTACACATAATGGCAACAATTAGAGCATGCACATGGCAACACCCACATGATGCACATGGCAACAACCATATCATGCACATGGCAACAATTGGGGTGACCACCTACATCGCAACACTATCATAACCTCAGGGATGGCAACTGTTTTTGCTCTCCCAACCACATCCTAGTCTTAGTTCTACTGCCACTCCCTACATGTGGCAAGATCAGTAGCACACACGGTAACATCTAGTTATTCCCAGATCTTGCCATGGAAATCCCCCCCCCTACACATCAGTGGTTCATGGGAAGGGTAGGAGATGGGGGGGAGGGAGAGGGGGATGAAGGGGACAAGGGATTCATCTGGCCGGCGGCTCAATTTGGGCTACATGTCGCCCGATCTTGCCATGGAAATTTCATGGATATGAATGTCCGGCGACGGAGAGGGGGATGAAGGGGACCAGAGGGGGTGGAGGAGGAATTCACCTAGTCGGCGGCTCAATTTAGCCTATAGATCGCTAGATCTTGCCATGGCAACTTCAGGGAGAGCCACACCGGCGACGGAGAGAGGAAGGAACTGTGAGGGGATCGGGAGGGATGGAGGAGGGTGATGACTTCAGGTGGCGACGCGCCGTGGTCAGGGTCGCACACTGACCAGGTGGCACGCTGATTGGGTCGTTTGGGGGATAAGCGATCCTGTCCGAATGGTTTTGTTCGGCTTGATCCACTACCAGTCCGAATGGGTCGTTCGGCGCGGACACCCTAAATCCCGAACGAACGCGCATTATCGGCGTCCTAGTCATAATATTTGCACCAAAATTTCCAAGGCTACTTGTCATAGCATGACGCACATCCATAGAAAAAGAAACCAACTTCCTTCACAAACTTTTGATATGAAAAAATGTGAATATTGCCATCAGAAGAACTGAATGCATGGGTCATGATTCCAAACAGCTACCCTGCTGCCTATATCTAATCTCAGGTGTCCTGTTCTTGCATGCCGTGAGCTTTCAAGATTTGCACCTGCCCTGTTCTTGCAAGGACATTAATTTACCTGGTGATCTATCTCCCTTGTGAAGGTGAAGCCATCCAGCTCTCCACCAGTTGTGTCAAGGTCACGACCGACTCCCCACCCAGGAGCAGCGCCTCCTTGCCCAGCCGCATGGCCGCCAAGGTCCGCTCTCGGAGCACTCTGCCGCCCTTAGACTCCATCATCCACCTCACCTTGGACTCCACTTCGTCGGCCTGGCCCACCTCCTTGTCATACCCTTCCACCGCCACGGCCAAACCCAACTCTTTCTCTAAGAACACTCTGTTAACCCGTTGCTCCGCGTAGAGCGGCCAGGCCAGCATGGGCACGCCGGCCATGAGCGTCTCTAGCACGGAGTTCCACCCACAGTGCGTCACGAAGGCACCCACCGCGTAGTGTGCCAGCACGTCACGCTGCGGCGCCCACGACTTGACGACGAGACCCGTGCCCTTGGTCCGCTCCAAGAAGCCCTATGGGAGGAGAGCGTCGAGGTCCGGGTCCGGCAGCTTGTCCAGCTTCTTCGCCGGGCCGTCGATGTCCCTGGGCGGGCTCCGCACAACCCACAAGAACCTTTTGCCACTCGCTTCCAGGCCTATGGCCAGCTCTCTGGTCTGATTTGCGCTGAACAGGCTGCGGCTGCCGAAGCAGAGGAACACCACGCTGGCCTTGGGATGTGTGTCTAGCCATGTCAGGCACTCTTGGTCGTGCTTCACGCCCACCTCCTCCGACTTGATCAGCGGCCTGATGCAGTAGACATGAGGCGTTGGGAGGCCGGGAGGTGTGCAGAGCCCGACACTGATGGCGTCGACGGTGCGCGACTCAAGCGAGCGGAAGGTGTTGACGATAATGCCCTGGGAGCGGCAGAGGTAGGGGGACACCCCCAGGAAAGCTCTGTATGCCGCGTCGTCACGATCCATGAGCGGCTTTGAAGCAGTGCGTTGCCGGGAACGAGGGGATTCCCGACACATGCACAAGCTCCTCGCCCATGTCTCGAAAGCTGGCGGCGCTCCGCGCGTGCAGCACCGGAAGGTACAAGAAAATGGCCAGAGTCTCGGCACATCATGTGAAGAAGCAGTAGGCGGGGATGCTGAGCTCCGTGGCGACATCCACGGCGACACTGCAGAAGAAGTCCACCACCAGGATGGCCGGGGAGGCGCCGTCCAGGAAGTCACGGAGCTGCGAACTGGAGGTGCGGGCGGCCTCGAAGGTCACCGCCTCAGGGTGGACGGAGTCTACGGGCATGAGCTCGACCCGCGGGAGGCAGTGGAAGGAGATGGAGGGGTTGACCGCGGTGACATCGGCCAGGAAAGGCCCGGTAGCGTCCGTGTCGTACGACGGCTTGATGATGACGATGGTGACGGCGAGGCCGTGAGCGGCCAAGATTTTGCTGAGCTCGGCCATGGAGACGAGGTGGCCCAGGCCGGGCGCTGGGTATAGTACCACCTGCTTCCGGGTGGTTGCGGCGGCGTCCATCGATCACGTACGACGATGAGAGGCTTGTTCAGTCCCGGCCGGAGCAGTGTGGTGTCGGCTTTGCTTTGGTGTGTGGCGCGGATGGAGATGGCGAACGAGAGCCCCGACAATTTATAGATAAGCAAGAGCAACGCAACACAACCTATCGAAGTATCGATGGCCACTTGTTTCCCACTATCCCTAGGCTAGCCAGTACACCGGCCGGGCCACACCACGATGGGCAAGCTCACCAGCAAAGAAAGCGACGACACCATCTTTGGTAACAGAGAGCCTGATAATGACCGGTGTATTTGTACTAGGCATGCTATCGCCACTCCTTCGGTCAATACTTTTTTTTTCACGAATACGCAAAGCTTGCGTATCATTTCATTGATAGAAGAAAAGCAGAAAAGTACATAGGCATGGACATGGGACCCGGAGCAAAATGACACAGGACAGAAGAAAAGACCACAGCTAAACCACCAAGCCAGACCCAAGTAGAGGGTCAAGCCGAACCGACCAAACATCAAACATCTCTAAATCCAACACCGGGGATGCCGCGAGCAAGCAAGATGGCACCTTCAAGAAGGTGAGCGATGTCGTGATGCCGCCGCCATCCGATCCAAAGAACCGGACCAAGGGTTTCCCCCGTTGCTCGAAGAGGGTCATGGATAGAGGTCATGACAGCGCCTCCAGGGAGGGAAACGACACCCGCGGGTGCCACCGCTGCCAGCATCGGCGAGCCGAGCAGGGATTTCGCCCTGGCCTAATTCCGAGCGATCCCATTGCCACAAATCAGGGTCCGAAGATGAGGAAGTCGCTTGAGAGGGTGGGTGGAGTTGCACCTTCGGTCAATACTAAGGGTTAGTTCTTTTGGCAGCTTAGAAAATAAGCCGTTGCTATAATCCAGGGTATAGGTACATGAGCAGCGTGACCAGCAAGTTTTGCCATGCTGTAAGACCAGTGGCGGAGACAGGGGGACCAACAAGGGTCCTGGCCCCCCTAATGTCACTGGTTTAAGACTAATACTAGTGTAAACACATAATTTTTTGCTGTTAAAACCGAGTATTTTAATAGACTGGCCCTCCTCAACTAGGTTTAACAACGTTTGGCCCTCCTCATTGGATTTTCCTGGCTCCGCCACTGTGTAAGACGTAGACCTCGCCAAGCTGCAAGATTGAAGCTTGGCTTGCCCTGGCATCTAACTTGTACTAGCACATTCCTGTGGCAAGGACCCGTTAACCAAGCCGGCGACTGGTTGTGTGACCGGCGCAAGATCCAAGCCCTCGAGATATGTGATAGTAGTATTGCCCATCAAGTAAGTACTTCCTGGTTTTTAAAGGTCCTTTTTGTTTCCTTCATTGGTTGTCACATTACAATTTAGAGCTGCCTTGTGTTCTTAGTGTTTGTTCAGTTGAATGCGCAGCTTGAATGCATCTTGAGTTAACATCCATGTCTTGTTTGTATGGAGAATGTCGCTCTCCTGCATAGTCCGCCCTTTAATGTTCAAGTGGGATGAAAAATATGGGCCCTGGTGTGTTTGTTGATTGGAGTTATCTGATATCATTTTATTTTTGTATCTGCGTTGAAATAGGAACTGTTGTTCACTTCAAACATGCATGTACGTGTAACTACAATCAAACAAACTTCTCTAAGTCTAGCACCTGGATATTATGTCAAACCTAAACCTTCATTTGACAAATGCAAGTTTCTAATTAAATGCTGCACTATGAAATGTTTTATCGAAATACTGAATTTATATATTTGTAATGAATAATACTTCTCCACTATATATCAGGATACTTTCTGATTGTTTTGTGACAATCCTAGCCTAACAAGTCTGCCTTCGCTTCGAGGACCATCTAGGACCCGTTCTGGTGGCCATTGGTTTATATATTTTGTCCCAGTTGGGAACAATGCCATTTCTATTCTGGCGTGTTAATACTGCGAGACTCGCAAATTAACATGAAATCTTTTTGTTTCTCTGATGCACTAACAATAGGGAGTCAAATTATATTATCTTAAATTATCATGGGAAAATTGCATCACATTCCATGTTAGCTATGCATTCTAATTATAGAAATACCGAGACACCTATTCTAGCTATATGAACAGGGGCGGACCCAGAAACTATTCTAAGTGGGGGCAAACTATGGGAGTGGGGGCATACTTTGTACAAATTCACATAGTTTTGGCAAAAATTTCTGAAATTTCAAAGAAATATCACTGAAGTTTCATATTTTGAGTGGGGTCCTAGGCCCCCACTCCCATGAACGTGGGTCCACCCCTGTATATGAACACATAACAAGTCCCGCATCAACGCGCGTGGTATCATCTAGTAGTTTTAAAGTATGTGAACACGTTTAAATTTGTGAAGCTTTTTCTAAATTCATAACATTTTTAAACGCACAAATATTTTAAAATTTGTGCAAAAATTAAATTTAAGAATTTGCAATATTTTTTAAATCCATGAACACTTGCGAATATTTTCAAATTAAAAAAAGGTATCCGCTTTTTTTTAAGCTAGTAGTGGAGCGATCTAGAAAATAGTAAGGGAGCGAGCAAAGCACGTAGCTGAGCTAAGTCAGCAAGAGCTTCGTGTTGACCCATGTGAGCATCATAGTAGCAACTAGACAATACCCCACACGTTGCTGCGGGAATTTACAGTGATAAAGTTATCAAGAATAAAATTAGAATACATGCGAGCAATAGATCTCCACAGTCTCATCATATAGGAATGGTAGCGGATCCAACATACAAACAATATTGTATAGTACCTAAGGTTTACAATTTTACTCATGTTTCTATTTGCCTTTATGTATATTGTTCTATACATGTGAATCATACATAGGTACTCCAAAGTTTTGAAAAAAAATGTTGTACATTTGTACAACCAAGTCCCTAGATTTATTCCAAAGTTTTGAAATAAAATGCTCTAGATTTATTCATTTGAGTTCCACTGATTTCTCTCTATGCTTTCAAATTCACCAGTGTGTTTGTTAGTGTCATCTCCAGTTACCATTGGTGCCTATGATTTGGATTATTAACCGTTTGATTCCTTTAGGTGATGGGGCAGCCGCCAACTTGGGCCTGCTGAAGAATGGTGGGGAGGTGCAAGGCGCAATTCCAACGCGGTTCCTTGCTCGTTGGACGGCGTTCAAGCGCAACCCCGGTGCCCACTGAGTACCGCCTCAGCTACAATCTCCCTCGGTGAGCTCCATCTTCCTCCTGCTCATCTGCTTCGGCCACAATATTGGACATGGTCGTGGCTATATTGATGTGGTGCTCGTCCGGTTGATGCTCTATGCCCTACTCATGCGTCGCTCCCTACTTGAGCTCTGTAGTTGTCAATGCATGCTATTCTAGGGTTTGCAGGATGTTGTTCATGTTTAGTTGCTATCATGGGAACTCCTGTGATGATCTGGTTTACATGTGGATGCCCTGGTCGTATAGCTATCGAGGAACCTATGGGTATCAAGTTGGATCCTCCCTCTTGTGTCTAGAATCCTTTTTGATCATGTGATACGCGTTGTTCTGCCCTTGGATGTGTTGGAAATATGCCCTAGAGGCAATAATAAAAGTATTATTATATTTCATTGTTCATGATAATTGTCTTTTATTCATGCTATAACTGTATTATCCGGAAATCGTAATACACGTGTGAATACATAGACCACAATATGTCCCTAGTGAGCCTCTAGTTGACTAGCTCGTTGTGATCAACAGATAGTCATGGTTTCCTGGCTATGGACATTAGATGTCGTTGATAATGGGATCACATCATTAGGAGAATGATGTGATGGACAAGACCCAATCCTAAGCATAGCACAAAGATCGTGTAGTTCGTTTGCTAGAGCTTTGCCAATGTCAAGTATCTCTTCCTTCGACCATGAGATCGTATAACTCCTGGATACCGTAGGAGTGCTTTGGGTGTATCAAATGTCACAACGTAACTGGGTGACTATAAAGGTGCACTACATGTATCTCCGAAAGTATCTATTGGGTTATGCGGATCGAGACTGGGATTTGTCACTCCGTATGACGGAGAGGTATCTCTGGGCCCACTCGGTAATGCATCATCATAATGAGCTCAAGGTGACCAAGGTGTTGGCCACGGGATCATGCATTACGGTACGAGTAAAGTGACTTGCCGGTAACGAGACTGAACAAGGTATTGGGATACCGACGATCGAGTCTCGGGCAAGTAACGTACCGATTGACAAAGGGAATTGTATACAGGGTTTTGATCGAATCCTCGACATCGTGGTTCAACCGATGAAATCATCGAGGAGCATGTGGGAGCCAACATGGGTATCCAGACCCCGCTGTTGGTTATTGCCCGAGAGTCGTCTCGGTCATGTCTGCGTGTCTCCCGAACCCGTAGGGTCTACACACTTAAGGTTCGGTGACGCTAGGGTTGTTAGGAAGACTAGTATGTGACTACCGAATGTTGTTCGGAGTCCCGGATGAGATCCCGGACGTCACGAGGAGTTCTGGAATAGTCCGGAGGTGAAGTTTTATATAAGGGAAGTTGTTATACAGACACTGGAAAGTTTCGGGGGCTTATCGGTATTGTACCGGGGCGACCGGAGGGGTTCCGGGGGTCCACCGGGAGGGGCCACCCCTCCCGGGGGGCCACATGGGGCCGCATGGGATAGCAGCCAGCCCCTGGTGGGCTGGGCACGACCCCCACCTTGGGCCCATGTGCCTAGGGTTGGGGGGGAAACCCTGAAGGGGGCGCCCCCCTTGCTTGGGGGGCAAGTCCCCCCACCCTGGCCGCCGCCCCCCCTCTAGATCCCATCTAGAGGGGCCGGCCCCCCTTGCCCCTTCCCCTATAAATAGAGGGGTGAGGGGAGGGCTGCAGCACCACAAGCCAAGGCGCAGCCCCTCCCCTCCCCAACACCTCTCCTCCTCCGTACGTGCTTGGCGAAGCCCTGTCGGAGTACTGCTGCAGCAACTACACCACGCCGTCGTGCTGCCGTTGGAGCAATCTTCCTCAACCTCTCCTTCCCCCTTGCTGGATCAAGAAGGAGGAGACGTCTCCCGTCCCGTACGTGTGTTAAACGCGGAGGTGCTGTCCGTTCAGCACTTGGACATCGGTGATCCGAATCACGTTCGAGTACGACTCCATCATCACCATCCCCTTGGCAAGCTTCCGCTCGTGATCTACAAGTGGTATGTAGATGCAAACTCTCTCCCTTGACTCGTTGCTTAGATGAACTCATAGATGGATCTTGGTGAAACCGTAGGAAAAATTTTAATTTTCTGCAACGTTCCCCGACAGTGGCATCAGAGCTAGGTCTATGCGTAGTTCTCTTTGCACGAGTAGAACACAATTTTGTTGTGGGCGTGGATCTTGTCAACTTGCTTGCCTCTACTAGTCTTTTCTTGCTTCAGCGGTATTGTGGGATGAAGCGGCCCGGACCAACCTTACACGTACGCTTACGTGGGACCGGTTCCACCGATTAACATGCACTAGTTGCATAAGGTGGCTGGCGGGTGTCTGTCTCTCCCACTTTAGTTGGAGCGGATTCGATGAAAAAGGCCCTTATGAAGGGTAAATAGAAGTTGACAAAATCACGTTGTGGTTATTCGTAGGTAAGAAAACGTTCTTGCTAGAACCCAATTGCAGCCACGTAAAAGATGCAACAACAATTAGAGGACGTCTAACTTGTTTTTGCAGCGATTGATCATGTGATGTGATATGGCCAGAAGTTGTGATGAATGATGAATTGTGATGTATGAGATCATGTTCTTTGTAATAGGATTCACGACTTGCATGTCGATGAGTATGACAACCGGCAGGAGCCATAGGAGTTGTCTTTATTTTTTGTATGACCTGCGTGTCATTGAAGAACGCCATGTAACTTACTTTACTTTATTGCTAAACGCGTTAGCCATAGAAGTAGAAGTAGTCGTTGGCGTGACAACTTCATGAAGACACGATGATAGAGATCATGATGATGGAGATCATGGTGTCAAGCCGGTGACAAGATGATCATGGAGCCCCAAAGATGGAGATCAATGGAGCTATATGATATTGGCCATATCATGTCACAACTATATAATTGCATGTGATGTTTATTATGTTTATGCATCTTGTTTACTTAGGACGACGGTAGTAAATAAGATGATCCCTTACAAAATTTCAAGAAGTGTTCTCCCCTAACTGTGCACCGTTGCTACAGTTCGTCGCTTCTAAGCACCACGTGATGATCGGGTGTGATGGATTCTTACGTTCACATACAACGGGTGTAAGACAGTTTTACACAGCGAAAACACTTAGGGTTAACTTGACGAGCCTAGCATGTGCTGACATGGCCTCGGAACATGGAGACCGAAAGGTCGAACACGAGTCGTATGGAAGATACGATCAACATGAGAATGTTCACCAACGATGACTAGTCCGTCTCACGTGATGATCGGACAAGGGCTAGTCGACTCGGATCGTGTAATACTTAGATGACCAGAGGGATGTCTAATCTAAGTGGGAGTTCATAATTTGATTAGAACTTAATTATCATGAACTTAGTCTAAAACCTTTGCAAATATGTGTTGTAGATCAAATGGCCAACGCTCATGTCAACATGAACTTCAACGCGTTCCTAGAGAAAACCAAGCTGAAAGATGATGGCAGCAACTATACGGACTGGGTCCGGAACCTGAGGATCATCCTCATAGCTGCCAGGAAACAATATGTCCTAGAAGGACCGCTAGGTGACGCTCCCGTCCCAGAGAACCAAGACATTATGAATGCTTGGCAAACTCGCGCTGATGATTACTCCCTCGTTCAGTGCGGCATGCTTTACAGCTTAGAACCGGGGCTCCAAAAGCGTTTTGAGCATCACGGAGCATATGAGATGTTCGAAGAGCTGAAACTAGTTTTTCAAGCTCACGCCCGGGTCGAGAGATATGATGTCTCCGACAAGTTCTACAGTTGTAAGATGGAGGAAAACAGTTTTGTCAGTGAGCACATACTCAAGATGTCTGGGTTGCACAACCGTATGACCCAGCTGAATATTAACCTCCCTGATGAGGCGGTCATTGACAGAATCCTCCAGTCGCTCCCACCAAGCTACAAGAGCTTTGTGATGAACTACAACATGCAGGGGATGGAAAAGACCATTCCTGAAGTGTTCTCGATGCTGAAGTCAGCAGAGGCTGAAATCAAGAAAGAACATCAAGTGTTGATGGTCAATAAGACCACTAAGTTCAAGAAGGGCAAGGGTAAGAAGAACTTCAAGAAGGACGGCAAGGATGTTGCCGCGCCTGGTAAGCCAGTTACTGGGAAGAAGTCAAAGAATGGACCCAAGCCTGAGACTGAGTGCTTTTATTGCAAGGGGAAGGGTCACTGGAAGCGGAACTGCCCCAAATACTTAGCGGATAAGAAGGCCGGCAACACCAAAGGTATATTTGATATACATGTAATTGATGTGTACCTTACCAGTACTCGTAGTAACTCCTGGGTATTTGATACCGGTGCCGTTCCTCATATTTGTAACTCACAGCAGGAGCTGCGGAATAAACGGAGACTGGCGAAGGACGAGGTGACGATGCGCGTCGGGAATGGTTCCAGAGTCGATGTGATCGCCGTCGGCACGCTACCTCTACATTCACCTACAGGATTAGTTTTGAACCTTAATAATTGTTATTTAGTGCCAAGTTTGAGCATGAACATTGTATCTGGATCTCGTTTAATACGAGATGGCTACTCATTTAAGTCCGAGAATAATGGTTGTTCGATTTATATGAGAGATATGTTTTATGGTCATGCTCCGATGGTCAATGGTTTATTCTTAATGAATCTCGAGCGTAATATTACACATGTTCATAGTGTAGATGCCAAAAGATGTAAAGTTGATAACGATAGTCCCACATACTTGTGGCACTGCCGCCTTGGTCACATTGGTGTCAAGCGCATGAAGAAGCTCCATGCTGATGGACTTTTAGAGTCTCTTGATTATGAATCGTTTGACACATGCGAACCATGCCTCATGGGCAAAATGACCAAGACTCCGTTCTCCGGAACAATGGAGCGAGCAACCAACTTGTTCGAAATCATACATACCGATGTGTGCGGTCCAATGAGCGTTGAGGCTCGCGGAGGATATCGTTATGTTCTCACTCTCACGGATGACATAAGTAGATATGGGTATGTCTACTTAATGAAACACAAGTCTGAGACCTTTGAAAAGTTCAAGGAATTTCAGAATGAGGTGGAGAATCAACGTGACCGAAAAATAAAGTTCCTACGATCAGATCGTGGAGGAGAATATTTAAGCCACGAATTTGGCACACACTTAAGGAAATGTGGAATCGTTTCACAACTCACGCCGCCTGGAACACCTCAGCGAAACGGTGTGTCCGAACGTCGTAACCGCACTCTATTGGATATGGTGCGGTCTATGATGTCTCTTACCGATTTACCGCTATCATTTTGGGGATACGCTCTAGAGACAGCTACATTCACTTTAAATAGGGCACCGTCTAAATCCGTTGAGACGACACGGTATGAATTATGGTTTGGAAAGAAACCTAAGCTGTCGTTTTTAAAAGTTTGGGGATGCGATGCTTATGTCAAGAAACTTCAACCTGAAAAGCTCGAACCCAAGTCGGAAAAATGCGTCTTCATAGGATACCCTAAGGAAACTGTCGGGTATATCTTCTACTTAAGATCCGAGGGCAAAATCTTTGTTGCCAAGAACGGATGCTTTCTAGAAAAAGAGTTTCTCTCGAAAGAAGTAAGTGGGAGGAAAGTAGAACTCGATGAAGTACTACCTCTCGAACGGGAAAGTGGTGCAGCTCAGGAAAATGTTCCTGTGATGCCCACACCAATCGAAGAGGAAAACAATGATGATGATCAAGGTACTTCGGATCAAGTTGCTGCTAAACTTCGTAGGTCCACAAGGACACGTTCCGCACCAGAGTGGTACGGCAACCCCGTCCTGGAAATCATGTTGTTAGACAACGGTGAACCTTGGAACTATGAAGAAGCGATGGCGGGCCTAGATTCCAACAAATGGCTAGAAGCCATGAAATCCGAGATAGAATCCATGTATGAAAACAAAGTATGGACTTTGACAGACTTGCCCGATGATCGGCGAGCGATAGAAAACAAATGGATCTTTAAGAAGAAGACGGACGCGGATGGAAATGTTACCATCTATAAAGCTCGACTTGTCGCTAAGGGTTATCGACAAGTTCAAGGGATTGACTACGACGAGACATTCTCTCCTGTAGCGAAGCTAAAGTCCGTCCGAATCATGTTAGCAATTGCCGCATACTATGATTATGAGATATGGCAGATGGACGTCAAAACGGCATTCCTTAACGGGCATCTTAAGGAAGAACTGTATATGATGCAGTCGGAAGGTTTTGTCGATCCTAAGAACGCTAACAAAGTATGCAAGCTCCAGCGATCCATTTATGGGCTGGTGCAAGCATCTCGGAGTTGGAATATTCGCTTTGATGAGATGATCAAAGCGTTTGGGTTTATGCAGACTTATGGAGAAGCCTGCGTTTACAAGAAAGTGAGTGGGAGCTCTGTAGCATTTCTCATATTATATGTAGATGACATACTCTTGATGGGAAATAACATAGAATTTCTGGACAGCATTAAGGCCTACTTGAACAAATGTTTTTTGATGAAGGACCTTGGAGAAGCTGCTTATATATTAGGCATCAAGATCTATAGAGATAGATCGAGACGCCTCATAGGTCTTTCACAAAGCACATACCTTGATAAGATTTTGAAAAGGTTCAAAATGGATGAGTCCAAGAAAGGGTTCTTGCCCATGTTACAAGGTGTGAGATTGAGCTCGGCTCAGTCACCGACCACGGCAAAAGATAAAGAAGAGATGAGTGTCATCCCCTATGCTTCAGCCATAGGATCTGTTATGTATGCCATGCTGTGTACCAGACCTGATGTAAACCTTGCCGTAAGTTTGGTAGCAAGATACCAGAGTAATCCCGGCAAGGAACACTGGACAGCGGTCAAGAATATCCTGAAGTACCTGAAAAGGACAAATGACATGTTTCTCGTTTATGGAGGAGACGAAGAGCTCGTCGTAAAGGGTTACGTCGACGCTAGCTTCGACTCAGATCCGGATGACTCTAAGTCACAAACCGGATACGTGTATATGTTGAATGGTGGAGCAGTAAGCTGGTGCAGCTGCAAGCAGAGCGTCGTGGCGGGATCTACGTGTGAAGCGGAGTACATGGCAGCCTCGGAGGCAGCGCATGAAGCGATTTGGGTGAAGGAGTTCATCACCGACCTAGGAGTCATACCCAATGCGTCGGGGCCAATCAAACTCTTCTGTGACAACACTGGAGCTATTTCCCTTGCCAAGGAGCCCAGGTTTCACAAGAAGACCAGGCACATCAAGCGTCGTTTCAACTCCATCCGTGAAAATGTTCAAGATGGAGACATAGAAATTTGCAAAGTACATACGGATCTGGATGTCGCAGATCCGTTGACTAAACCTCTCTCGCGAGCAAAACATGATCAACACCAGAACTCTATGGGTGTTCGATTCATCACAATGTAACTAGATTGGTGACTCTAGTGCAAGTGGGAGACTGTTGGAAATATGCCCTAGAGGCAATAATAAAAGTATTATTATATTTCATTGTTCATGATAATTGTCTTTTATTCATGCTATAACTGTATTATCCGGAAATCGTAATACACGTGTGAATACATAGACCACAATATGTCCCTAGTGAGCCTCTAGTTGACTAGCTCGTTGTGATCAACAGATAGTCATGGTTTCCTGGCTATGGACATTAGATGTCGTTGATAACGGGATCACATCATTAGGAGAATGATGTGATGGACAAGACCCAATCCTAAGCATAGCACAAAGATCGTGTAGTTCGTTTGCTAGAGCTTTGCGAATGTCAAGTATCTCTTCCTTCGACCATGAGATCGTATAACTCCTGGATACCGTAGGAGTGCTTTGGGTGTATCAAACGTCACAACGTAACTGGGTGACTATAAAGGTGCACTACAGGTATCTCCGAAAGTATCTATTGGGTTATGCGGATCGAGACTGGGATTTGTCACTCCGTATGACGGAGAGGTATCTCTGGGCCCACTCGGTAATGCATCATCATAATGAGCTCAAGGTGACCAAGGTGTTGGCCACGAGATCATGCATTACGGTACGAGTAAAGTGACTTGCCGGTAACGAGACTGAACAAGGTATTGGGATACCGACGATCGAGTCTCGGGCAAGTAACGTACCGATTGACAAAGGGAATTGTATACAGGGTTTTGATCGAATCCTCGACATCGTGGTTCAACCACTGAAATCATCGAGGAGCATGTGGGAGCCAACATGGGTATCCAGACCCCGCTGTTGGTTATTGCCCGAGAGTCGTCTCGGTCATGTCTGCGTGTCTCCCGAACCCGTAGGGTCTACACACTTAAGGTTCGGTGACGCTAGGGTTGTTAGGAAGACTAGTATGTGACTACCGAATGTTTTTCGGAGTCCCGGATGAGATCCCGGACGTCACGAGGAGTTCCGGAATAGTCCGGAGGTGAAGTTTTATATAAGGGAAGTTGTTATACAGACACCGGAAAGTTTCGGGGGCTTATCGGTATTGTACCGGGGCGACCGGAGGGGTTCCGGGGGTCCACCGGGAGGGGCCACCCCTCCCGGGGGGCCACATGGGGCCGCATGGGATAGCAGCCAGCCCCTGGTGGGCTGGGCGCGCCCCCCACCTTGGGCCCATGCACCTAGGGTTGGGGGGGAAACCCTGAAGGGGGCGCCCCCCTTGCTTGGGGGGCAAGTCCCCCCACCCTGGCCGCCGCCCCCCCTCTAGATCCCATCTAGAGGGGCCGGCCCCCCTTGCCCCTTCCCCTATAAATAGAGGGGTGAGGGGAGGGCTGCAGCACCACAAGCCAAGGCGCAGCCCCTCCCCTCCCCAACACCTCTCCTCCTCCGTACGTGCTTGGCGAAGCCCTGTCGGAGTACTGCTGCACCAACTACACCACGCCGTCGTGCTGCCGTTGGAGCAATCTTCCTCAACCTCTCCTTCCCCCTTGCTGGATCAAGAAGGAGGAGACGTCTCCCGTCCCGTACGTGTGTTGAATGCGGAGGTGCTGTCCGTTCAGCACTTGGACATCGGTGATCCGAATCACGTTCGAGTACGACTCCATCATCACCATCCCCTTGGCAAGCTTCCGCTCGTGATCTACAAGTGGTATGTAGATGCAAACTCTCTCCCTTGACTCGTTGCTTAGATGAACTCATAGATGGATCTTGGTGAAACCGTAGGAAAATTTTTAATTTTCTGCAATGTTCCCCAACAGGATGGTCATTCTTGTTGAGTGATAACCAGTGCAGCCCCAATGTATAAACAGATTGATCTGGTGATAAGAGATGACGGGGTAGGCTATATGATTGAGGAAAGGCGAATCTGAGCCCACTATCTAACGAACCCTGAACCATTTTATTTGTATTTAAAGGTGTTGCTTATTTATCGAGAATCCAGAAACAAGAAACGAAGCACCCAACAAGCGCTCTCAGAGCTTGGCGCACATCGGCCGTTGGATCATTTTATTTATGCGATTTGGGCCATCAGATCGAACCCTGGGATGACCTCGCCCGTCGGATCGAGGTGGGGCTCTTTTAGCAATGATAGTTTCACCCCGGTCGTGCCACCATGTGTAATTGCAGTGCCCCGCTGAGGGCGTTTCACCATTTCGCATATTGCATATAAAAGAACGGTGCGCCTATGGTGAAACCCTAGCCGTCTCTCTCCTCGGCTAGAACCTCCCTTGGTGAGCTCTGTCTTCCTCCTGCTCCTTTGCTTGGGCTACTGTTGGGACATAGTCGTGGCTATGTTCATGTGGTGCTTGTCTGGTTGTTGCTCTATGCCCTACTCATGCATCGGTTCTGACTTGAGCTCTGTAGTAGTGGATCCATGCTATTCTAGGGTTTCAAGGCTGCTGTTCATGTTTGGTTGCTATCATAGGAGCTCATGTGATGCTCTGGGTTACATGTGGGTGCCCTGGTCCTATTGCTATGCTCCTGGATTTGCTAAATTGATTAGTGGTGTTCGTGTTAGGGCGATGATGATTAACCGTGGTTGAAATAAGTGTGCCTTTGAACAATCGAGGCACCCGTTGGTATCAAGTTGGATGGTCATTCTTGTTGAGTGATAACCAGGGCAGCTCCATTGTATAAACATATTGATCTGGTGATAAGGGATGATGGAGGAAAGGCGAATATGAGCCCACTATGCAATGAACCCTTAACCCTTTTTATTTGTATTTAAAGGTGTTGCTTATTTATGCTCTAGTGTTTATAGCTGTCTTATGTAAATATTTCTTCTCTCTCATATCTTTATTTCATATGAGTTCTTCTTGATCTTTTATTGTTTGTTCTTGGTCCTTGATTTCATCTGGTTAAGAGTATTGCATTTTGTTATGCTAGAAATACTCGCTCCCAACAAGTAGTCGGTTGAACAGCTTGTTCTAATTTGTTGATAAACCAGCAGAAACCACAGTGTCATGTTTCTAATAACAACGTCTTTAGGCTGGTTAATGTTTCTATTGGAGCTGAGTTTTTTTATTTGCTCTTTATATCTAATATTGTTCCGTTTCATTTAGGACATGCCTGATGAACACATCTATCTATATGCCCCTGATGAACCAAGTATGTAGGATTTAATACTATAAGGCATGCACAGGAAGCAAACAATCAAGGCTGAGAAAGAAGTGTCATGTCTAATTGCTCTCTATTGCTTGTGTAAACCAAAACAAAAACCGCCACAAACAACTATTGTGCATACATTCATCAGGAGCGAGCATGGAGCACAATTAGTATCACTGTAAACAAAAAACTAAATGAGAAGCAAAGTGGAATGTTTTATAGTGTAAGACATAGGATTGCACATTTCCAGTTGCAAGTTGCAATTGAATTGTAAACTAAATATTGTAATAACACTCTTTTATTGGCCCTCACTACCCTGACTAATCTATCCAAATCATTGTGACATTTGTGCCTCCCACCATTGTCAAGAACCATGTTAACAAAAGGAAACTCTGAGCAGGAACCATTCTTCAGGTGGCTTTCCTCTCACTCGTCGTTCCTATCTTTTATTTTGCTTTTTCCTTACCATCTTCCTTGCTTCTCTAGCTGTTTCATGGTTGGGACGGGGGCGTGGCATTGGGGCTGTCTTGCGGGTCGACCGGAGAGGGAGCACACCGAGTGGGCTTCTGAGATGGCCGAGGTGATTATTTGCTGCCTTGTTTGTCTTTCCCTTTCTGATGTGTATGTGCTCATCAAGGGATTTGTTGTTTTTAGGGATCTGTCCAGGGTTTCCTGGTTAATCCATTCTGATTTTGGTCTGCTCATGCTCTTGGCTTCCGGACCGTGGTGCTCGAGGTGGTCTGGCTGTCGCCGCCGCCCCTGCTCGATGTTGCGCCACTAATTTTCCCCGCCGTCGACGAGCTTCTTGGGATCTTCAAAGATTCTTGCAAGGAGCTCATATGCATCATCATCATCATCATGGAGAGAAACATAAGAAAACCATTAGTCTCGTCATCTTATGGAGCTGAGTATTGTCCCATAACTATTGTTGCATGATTTAGCATATTATAAATGCTAAGCGGGCCATTAAATTTGCATTGCATTGTTCCCCTAAACGAATTGTTTTTTTTCAGTTATTGCTTATTGTTGTTGGCGGGACAAATATGTGTAGTTTTATAACACTGTTGCAAGACAAATGCAAATTTGATTCGTTTTTTTCTTGCACCGGCAACATCATCTCTGCATGTGCTATTTAGGTTGTGTTAGTAATGACTAATGAGAAAGTGTGGCCAATAATCACTGAACAGAGTCAGATGATTCATTCGTGTGCCAGTGTCTGCGCTATATGCCTATAGTCAGTCATGACTCGGTTTCACTTCTGCATACGCTATTTTTTAGAAAGTGATCGCAATACTGTAGATTTTACAAATTGCAAGAACGAAAAAAATCTTTAGTAATATTTTTAAAGTCAAACCAGATGATCAGCGCCGTCAGCCATGTAGAATAATTTTGTAGGTTGATACTAGAGGCTAATTATATGTTAATTGCTGATGAGTAGAAAATAAATGTACAGAGGGCATGCCAACTACTGTAAGTTCGAGAATTCATATACATCATTTATGCATGGGTTTGCTGTGTATTTCTAATTTCCAAATGTTTACTATGTGTGTAGTTGCATAGTATTTCTAGATAATTCAGACACAATAATTATGCATGTGTGTGTCATGTATCTTATTTCCAAATGCTTACTGTTTTTGTCGTTGCATAGTGTTCCTTTATACACAATTGTATGATGATCGTGATGCATGCTTCTTTGGAATATAGAGCCATGTTACACTGCTATTCTTACTTTTTATATTGGTGCAGTTTTGATGAATTGCAGAGGCTGCTAAAAGACAAAGAGGCATACAATGTGTTTTTCGATTCACTCAATCAGGTTAAAACACAAAACAATTATTAAGAATAGTAAAACTGCACTTAATCCCTTGCCTCTCACGCCATCAGTTGTTAGGACCGTTCGTTTTTATGATTGGACTGTTTCTGGCCATTGGATGCATGTGAATCTCTGTTTCGTGTGAAAACATGACCACAACCTAGGCCCGCTGTCTTAAGAGCAGCTATTCCGGTAGCTTTTTTGGAGTATCCTCGTTAATTGGGCCAGATAGCCCATCTAAGGAAGCCGCGGGTCCAGTCTGCACAACACAGGGAAAAAATTACGAGCGAGTAGCATCTTCCCCGATATGCGTTCTATTCTCCGTCGTCGTTCCACCTTCCCGCAGCCACTCTTGCGCGTGGCGGCTAGGGTTAACAATATGGGCGAGTCTAGCCAGCGGCCGGCTGCTCGCTGGCCTTCACGAGCGGCCGGCCTGAAATAGATACTTTTTGTCCCCTAGTCCATAAAAGGTAATAATTTGTCCCCTTTAACAACTAATATAATAAAAACAATTCTAATTCATATATTAGAAAAAGTATCATGTAATCGAGTATTTCAAAAGAATTCATACAAGTGTTAACGTATTTAATTTAAGTTTTCAAAATTTTAAAAAGTCATACATTTTTAACGACGCGTCAGAATTAAGATTCGTTTCCACCCTTGGAATCGTCGCGGCGTGCTCTTCGAAATAAGATCCTGCATGCGTATGTTTCAACGAACTTTTTACTGTGCAATTTAGTCTCCGTTTGGTGCAACTGTTTAGCCTTCGATGTGCAACTAATTTGACAGTCGATGCAATGCTTCCCTGGTGCCCTGGCCAACTGCCTGGTAGTCGTAGCGTGTGCACAGCCCCCATAGCCGCGTTTGAGGGACTATCCTATAAGTGTGTGCCAACTCGGAGTCCTGGCCAACTGCCTGGTAGTCGTCACGCGTGTGCAGTCCCCACAGCCGCGTTTGAGGGACAATTCTATAAGTGTGTGCCAACTCATGGTCCGTGTGTGAGCAACTATGCTGGTCAGGGTGTGCAACTCAGCAGTCGCGCGTGAGCAACACCCCATTGTGCATGTGCAACTCCTAGATCAGTGCGCCTGCGACTATGCGAACGAAAGTGTGCAACTCCACGGCCACTCATGTGCGACTATGCACGAGAGTGTGCAATTCCGCGGCCGGACGTGAGCACCTCCCACAATAATTCATGTGCGACTATGTAGACGAGATTTGTACAACTATGTGGCCATGCATTTGCGACTATGCCGACGAGAGTGTGCAACTCCGTGACCGGGTGTGAGCACCTCCCGCGCAATTCATGTGTGAATATGCGGACGAGATTGTGCAACTATGTGGCCGTGCATGTGCGACTATGCCGACGAGAGTGTGCAATTCCGCGGCCATGCGTGAGCACCTCCCGTGGCAATTCATGTGCGACTATGCGGACGAGATTGTGCAACTATGTGACCATGCTTGTGCGACTCTCCGACGAGAGTGTGCAACTCCGCGACCATGCGTGAGCACCTCCCGCGTCAATTCATGTGCGACTATGCGGACGCGATTGTGCAGCTATGTGACCATGCACGTGCGACTAGGCTGACAAGAGTGTGCAACTCTGTGGCCGGGTATGAGCACCTCCCACGGAAATTCATGTGCAACTATGCGGACAAGATTGTGCAACTATGTAGCCATGCATGTACGATTATGCCGACGAGAGTGTGCAACTCCGGGGCCGGGAGTGAGCACCTCCCGCGGCAAATCATGTGCGACTATGCCGACGAGAGTGTGCAACTCCGTGGCCGGGAGTGAGCACCTCCCGCGGCAAATCATGTGCGACTATGCGCACGAGATCGTGCAGCTATGTGACCATGCATGTACGACTATGCCGACGAGAGTGCGCAACTCCGTG